>NC_057801.1:619224182-619254908 GCF_018294505.1 Triticum aestivum
TTTGCCAGGGCGCGATCCCATGGACAAAGCCAGAGGGTGAGGGCTGGAGAGCCGGTAGGAGCCCTGTGTCGCGATGCTCAGGTATCCCCCCTTTAACGTGCAAGCTTGGTTCGATGCCGACGCTCTACGTCCTCGGGTCCCGGCCCTCGGGCGAGGCTCAGCCGTCGCTGGTTTGCCAGGGCGTGATGCCGTGGACAAAGCCAGAGGGTGAGGGCTGGAGAGCCGGTAGGAGCCCTGAGTCGTGATGCTCAGGTACCCCCCCCCCCTTTAACGCGCAAGCTGCCGACATGAAGGAAGAAGGGGTGCCACAGACATGCACCAAATAACAAGCATGATGGGTCTAATGCATAGCCAGAAGATAAACGCAGGAGGGATACATGCCGCTAGGTCTGACCTGAGCGACTTCGGGATGATGCAGCCCGAGGGGCGCCCCCAACAAGGTAAGCTAAATACATGAACAAAAGGGATACACGCCACAGGGATGGACCCACGCGGCCTGGGAATGATGCAGCCCTGGGGGCGCTCCCAGCTAGAAATGAAACTTGGAAGATGTCACCTGATAGTGTCGACGACGAAGGGGTGTTGAAGCAGCAGACGTAGCGGGCTGTGGGAGTCGATCTTCATGAGCCCCCTGGCCCAGGAGCCTCGGGGGGCTCCGGAGGCGCTGGTGGCTCCTCACGAACCATCTCCATCTCCGCCAAGACCGCGGAACGCCTGGCCTCCTGAGCCTCTAGGATGCCCCTCATGAGGCGCTGGCGCACCACAGCCGCGTTCGGCAAGCCATAGGGCATGCGAACGTAGCTGTGGGTGGGCCTTCCCAGCGCCCCACATGTGAGGGCCAGAAGCGCTCCTGAGAGGCGGCTCGGTTGAGCCCTAGGATGTCGATGCAGACACGTAGCCCACCATCCTCGCCTGGATGGGGAGCTGCGGCGGGTAAGCAGCGGCTGCCACTCATGACTCTTGACTCCTGAAACTCATGTGTGACCTGACTGACGAACTCCTGAGGGCTTGGCCCTCCTTGCTTTGCTCCTTCTTGAGGGAAACGTTCTTTGAAGCATGCCTCCAAGTGGTGCCCAAACGCCTCCCTCGTGACCTTACCAAGGTTGGTGGCCCTCCAAGGGGGAGCCCCCGAGCCCTGCTTGAGGAGGGCGCCAGGCGCGCTTTCCTATGTGACAGAAGGAGGTGTCCCCCGAGTAGGCGCAAACCCTGAGGGGCCTGCCTCCTAAGGGGTCAGGCCTGGTGATGTCTTCTTCTTCTTAGGAGCGGCTTCAGGGAGCCTCCCTCTCCTGCGATCTGGATCTTCAAGTGATGCGGCCTGAAAAGCTCGTTCCAGGGAACACACCGCGTCTCTTTCTTCACAGGGCACCGTGATGACTCCACCGCTTCCTGGCATCTTGAGGACGTTGTAGCCGTGATGAGTCACGGCCATGAACTTGGCGAGAGCTGGGTAGCCGAGGATGGCGTTGTACGGCAGGCGGATGTGGGCGACGTCGAAGTCAATGAGCTCGGTGCGGTAGTTGTCGCGCTTCCCGAAGGTAACAGGAAGGCGGACCTGCCCTATCGGGACGGTGGAACCGTCGGTGACTCCTGAGAAAGGCTTGGTTGGCTGAAGCTGATCGTATGGCACTTGGAGATTGTTGAACGTCTCGACGGACAGGACATTGAGCCCTGCTCCGCCATCGATGAGGGTCCTGGTGACCTGCACATTGTTGATGATTGGGGAGCAAAGCATCGGGAGGACTCCGGCTGTGGCCGCGCACTTGAGCTGATCCACTGAGCTGAACATGATGGCGCACGCCGACCACCTGAGGGGGCGCGTGGCTTCAAGCTTAGGGAGGACTGCATTCACCTCGCAGGCGAACTGCTTGAAGATGCGTTGAGAGGCTGGAGCCTGGGCTCCGCCCAGGATGCAGGCAATCACGTGTGGCTCCTGGAAGCCCCCAGCCCCCTCGTCCTAATGATGGTCCTCGTTTCTCCTAGGCTGCGGAGGCAGTGGAGGGGGGCCTGCGTTTCCTTGCGGGCGATCCTCGCGAGGTTGATCCCTCCAGTCTCCCTCGCGAAGCTGATCCTGCCAGCGATCCTCGCGAGGTCGGTCGCGCCACCCTTGGCGAGGGCCGCGGTCTTCCCAGCGTCCTGCGTTCCTTCCTCCTCCTCGGTCGTAGCCACGATCGTTACGGTCGGGGCGCCGGCCGACCCTTCCTTCTCGCACGTCTCGGAGCTCTTGGCATTCGTTGGTGTTGTGGGTGTGGAGGTCGTGGTACACACAGTACCAGCTGCCCTGGAAAGACTTGGGCTGATCTCTGCCCCGCTTGGTGTCTGGTTCTGCCGCGAGCACGGCAGCCCCCTTGCGCTTCATGTCCTTGGCCTTGGATTTCTTCTCTTCTGGGTCTGCGGCTGCTAGCTCAAGGAGGGAAAGGCACCCTTCCTTAGCCCTGGCGCACTTGGTTGCGAGGTTGAACAGCTCCAGGGAAGTGCACAGATCTTCATGCATCGCCAGCTCCTCCTTCATCTTGACATCACGCATGCCGTCGGAGAAGGCTCAAATGATGGCCTCCTCGGTCACCCTGGGAATCTTGAGTCGTGCGCTGTTGAAGCGCTGGATGTACTTCTGCAGGGTCTCCCCTGGTTGCTGCTTGATGCAGCGCATGTCGCTCACGGCAGGCGGCCGGTCCCGACTAAGAAGTTGGCGATGAAATGGGTGCGCATCTCGTCCCAGGAGCAGATCGTGCCTGGGGCCAGGTTCAGGAGCCAGGTGCTGGCCCCGTCCTTGAGTGCCATGGGAAACCAGTTCGCCATGACCTTCTCATCCCCGTTGGCGGCTTCGATGCCCAGCTCATAGAGCTGGAGGAACTCCGCAGGGTCGGCCGTGCCGTCGTAGCGAGGGGGCAGGTCCGGCTTGAACTTGCAGGGCCACGCGACGCTGCGCAGCTCGGTGGTGAAGGCGCGGCAGCCTGCTGTGGCCACGGGAGGCCTCTGGTGACGAGGAGCTTGGTCTTGCGGGCCCCCATGCGCTGCAGCTGGGAGCAGCGCGGGGTCTTGGCATGCTGGAATGGGAGCGTGGTCGCGACGGACCGGAGCAGGGAGCACTCAGGCAGCTTCTTGGGGGCGAGGAACCTCTTGGCAGCTCCGCTCTTGCTGCGCTGGCGTCGGACGGGGTGGGTTCCGTCTAGGGGCCATGTGCCTCGGGGCCAGAGCACCTTCTTGAGGGGGAGGCAGCTGAGGCGCCCCCGGAGCTTTATTGCATGCGTAGGGCAGGGCGCGGTGCAGCGAGAAGGACGGCACGGGGGAGCCCCCTGCGGCGCGGACGAGCTCGGCAATGTGGTCGAGCCATTCTTTGTAGACGTCGTTGACCGGGTGGTAGCGCAGGAGCTCGTTTGCCGCGATGAGCGCAGCCCGAGCCTCCATGGCCGCGCAGGGCGCACGGGACAAGGAACCAGCCGGGGCGAGCGAGGGAGTGGCAGTGCGGCCGTCTCGCCTCATGGATGGATGCTGGGATGATGCCTGCTGCTCGTTCCCCGCCAGGCCAGTGGTGGCGTTAACGGCGGGCGACGGGGAACGACGGGGGTGGCCGCTGACGGGGGCCGTCTGGGCGACGCGGAAAGCGAGAGCAGCTCGGTGCTCGGCACGGGCCCGACGAGCATCTGACATGGACGCGATGGTCGGCGAAGAATAGGGTGGTGGAAGACAAATTCCGGCGCACCCCTACCTGGCGCGCCAAATGTCGGATTTCAGGTTCCGGCAGACCCTCCAGATTCGAACACTGGGGTGCGCGCGGAGATTCGGCCCTCTACCTACCTGCACCTCACCGCCTCGCTAGGAACTAAGCAATCAAAGGGACAACACTAGAGACACAGGGTTTATACTGGTTCAGGCCACCATTGTGGTGTAACACCCTACTCCAGTGTGTGTGTGTGGTGGATTGCCTCTTGGGATGATGATGAATAGTACAAGGAAGAACAGCCTCTTGGCTGGCGCGATGAACTACTAGGGGAGTTCAGTCGCTCTCTCTTTGGATGCTTCTCTCGATGCCTCTACCCTGGGGGTGGCTAGTCCTATTTATAGGCAAAGGCCCTGGGCCTCTTCCCAAATATTGAGCGGGAAGGGCGCCAACAATTGGCCATTTTGAAGGGGAACATCTAGTACACTTATCCTGACTAAAATTTGCCCTTGCCTGCCAAAGGCTCTGGCGGTGACGCCGGCTTGGGCTCCATGATGACTTCTATCCTGTCGTTCTGCTGGTCTTGGTCTTGTTGCACCGAAATGGATGCCTTTGCTTGATGCTCTCGTCTGCGCTTGCTCCCTTTGCACCAAATAGGAAAGAAGGACACTGTGCGGGCTGGCGCCCGCCCGGCGCCCTTGGTCGTCATGGCTTGCATCATGGGCACCTCGCGAGGTACCCTGCCTTGATCTCTCCGCCTCCTTGCGAGCCAGCCTGACAAGGCCGCGCCTGAGGAAGCCTCCTGTCGTCCACCCCGCGAGGCTTGGCCCCTCACGAGGGTCTTGAGCTCGTGTTAATAAAGATGGGCCATGCTGGGCCGCCCCTTAAGCCACGCCACAGGCCGCAGGCAGGCAAGTCTGGGGACCCCCGTTCCCAGAACACTGACATAATGCTTTTTGGAGTAATTCTAATGCATTTTCTCTCATAATATGCAAGGTTCACACAAAGAGGGAGAATTTCGGCAGGTGGAAATCTGGACCTGAAAAAGCTACGTGAGGCTACCTATTCTGCACAACTCCAAATTAGATGAAACTTCACAAGGAATTTTTATGGAATAAATAAGAAATAATGGAGCAAATAACTATCGGAGGGGGCCACCTGGTGAGCACAAGACACCAGGCCGCACCAGGGCCCCCAGGCGCGCCCTGGTGGGTTGTGCTCGGCCCAGCCCACCTCCCATGCCCCTCTTCTGGTATATAAGTCATTTTGACCTAGAAAAAATAAGGAGAATACTTTTGGGATGGAGCGCCACCGTATCAAGACGGAACTTGGGCAGGAGCACATTGCCCTCCGACGGAGCGATTCCGTCGAGGGAACTTCCCTCCCGGAGGGGGAAATCATCGTCATCATCATCACCAACAACTCTCACATATTGGGGAGGGCAATCTCCATCAACATCTTCAACAGCACCATCTCATCTCAAACCCTAGTTCATCTCTTGTGTTCAATCTTTGAACCAGAACTATAGGTTGGTGCTTGTGGGTGACTTGTAGTGTTGATTACATCTTGTAGTTGATTACTATATGGTTTATTTGGTGGAAGATTATATGTTCAGATCCATTATGCTATTTAATACCCCTCTGATCTTGAGCATGATTATCATTTGTGAGTAGTTACTTTTGTTCATGAGGTCACGGGAGAAATCTTGTTGCAAGTAATCATGTGAACTTTATATGTGTTCGATATTTTGATGGTAGGTATTGTCGGTGTCAAAACCGGCGGATCTCGGGTAGGGGGTCCCGAACTATGCGTCTAAGGCTAATGGTAAGAGGAGGCTGGGGACATGATGTTTACCCAGGTTCGGGCCCTCTCGATGGAGGTAATACCCTACTTCCTGCTTGATTGATCTTGATGATATGAGTATTACAAGAGTTGATCTACCACGAGATCGTAGAGGCTAAACCCTAGAAGCTAGCCTATGATTATGATTGTTGTTCTTGTCCTACGGACTAAACCCTCTGGTTTATATAGACACCGGAGGGGGCTAGGGTTACACAGAGTCGGTTACAGAGAAGGAGATCTAACATCTGAATCACCAAGCTTGCCTTCCACGCAAAGGAGAGTCCCATTCGGACACGAGACGAAGTCTTCAATCTTGTATCTTCATAGTCCGACAGTCTGGCCAAAGTATATAGTCCGGCTGTCCGGATACCCCCTAATCCAGGACTCCCTTAGTAGCCCCTGAACCAGGCTTCAATGACAATGAGTCTGGCGCGCAGTTTGTCTTCGGCATTGCAAGGCGGGTTCCATCTCCCAATACTCCAAGGAAAATTTCGAACACGAGGATCGTGTCCGGCTCTGCAAAATAAATTCGACATACCACCATAGAGAGAACAATATTCCACGAATCTAATCTGCTGACAAATTTACACAGCGTGACATCACACCACCGTCCAGTCATTATTCGAACCGTTTCCTTCTCAACCAGCCACCACACATATTGCGAGGTGGTTTCCTTGGCACGTCTTGTCGAAGCAAAGATCGTGTCCCCTTATCATGGGATTCTCATCAATACGGGCATGGGTAACCCAACCGTGTGGCGCTTTGGAAAATAAGTGATTTTATGGGCAAGTGGGGAGGCGCACAGTTTCTACCGCCTTTATAAAGAGATAAGGATCACCATCTCCACCCACGCCTTCTTCCCCCTTTACTCATCCATTCTCGCACCCTTGAGCCCCAGCGCCCAAGTTCTCACCTTCTCCGTTAGACCATTCGCAGCATGTCCAGAGCGGGAGGCAAGTGGATGGCCTCCTCCGTTACGGAGGAGGACATTACCAAGCTTCGGGAGGCCGGATACCTAGCCACGAGCATCGCGCATAGGGTTCCAGCAAAGGGGCAGGTCACCCCTACTCCGGGAGAGAGTAGAGTTCCTTTCTCATTTCGTCCGGGGACTGGGATTTCCACTTCACCCGTTTGTCTGCGGGCTCATGTTTTACTATGGGCTAGATATTCATGATCTAGCCCCAAATTTTGTCCTCAACATCTCGGCATTTATCATCGTGTGTGAGGCCTTCCTCCGCATCAAGCCCCACTTTGGCCTATGGCTACAAATCTTCAATGTGAAACCGAAGATAGTGATCGGCCAGCAAGCGGAGTGCGGAGGTGCCATGGTGGGCAAGATGCCCAACGTTACCTGGCTCGAAGGCTCCTTCGTGGAGACCGTGAAGGGGTGGCAATCGGGGTAGTTCTATATCACCGAGCCGCGCGATGCCAACTGGGCAGCGGCCCCCGAATTCCGATCCGGCATCCCCATGAGGCTCACCTCCTGGGAAAAGAAGGGCCTGGCCTGGGGCATACCTGCGGAGCTGACTGGACTCCAGAACTGCATCAAAAATATGATAGACAAGAAGATCAAGCTTGTCAACGTGGTCCGGGTCATGCTCTTCCGCCGGATCCACCCGTGTCAAAGACGGGCGTTCAATATGTGGGAGTTCAATCCAGCCGAACACCAGACGCTGCGAGAGCTCTTCGACACGACGCATAAAGACGTCTGGAAGGTGCTGTTCAAGGTCGCCGAAGTACCCCCTCCCACTTCCGAGGACCGCGAACTCAGCGCAAAGCGCCCTGCCAATCCGGTAAGCTCTCTAAATATCACAAAACGTGCCTTTCCCAATATATTTGTGGGAGGATCTTAAGCCACTATGCTGACAAAACAGGAATATGTGGCGATGGTGGAGCGGATCGACTGTCCGGCTCCGCTGCCCGAAGATACAGCCACCGCACTCCTGATGGAGATGCTGGGCGCCTTACAAGGTGCCAGAGAAGAAGGCCGAAAAGAAGGCTACGGGGACCAGGAAAGGTCTCCGGTGCAAGGCCACATCGGACGCCTTGTCCGAAGACGAGGAGGGAGAGGAAATGCCTCCCCCGGCCAGGGAGGAGAAGAGAAGGAAGACCGCCCCATCTGGGGAGGCCGAAGGGTCCAAGAAGGCGGCCACAGGGACCAGAAAAGGTCTTCGGCGCCGGGCCATAATGGACTTGTCGTCCGAGGACGCCGAGGCAGATTCCTCCCACGAAGATGGGGAGGAAAAGAAGAGAAAAGCCACCCTGCAGGGGGAGGCTAGGACGCCGAAGAAGGGAAAGACATCCCTTCCGGACTACTCCACCACGGCCGCCTACAGTGAGGAGGAGTGGTTGCCTAGGGGCAAGCCCATGGCGAAATCGTAAGCATCTGTACTCTATAGTACTTTTTAATGTGTTTTAGCTTCGTTGTTTGTTATAATGCCAAACACGCATATGCAGTCTGGCCGGGTCCCATCTTGAGGTATCCTCTTCGGATGGGTCCCTGAGTGAATCGAAGATGAACAGCGATTCACTCCCGATGGCCACCTCCCCACGGCCCGCGGACGACACCGAGGTCTTGTCGCAAAGGATACCGAAATAGGGTCGACGGTTCTGGAGACGCCCCAAGGCGAAATCCCAGACGCCGGGCTCATGGGGGGTAAGATCCCCATGGATTATGCTGACGGGAGTCGCAGCAAGTCTAGCTCCCAGCCGGATACTGTGTCGGAGCCTCCAGAGGTTCTGGATTCAAGTAGGCATCCCCTCGCTAAGGAGGGCAAGCCGGTCGTGCCGATGACCTCCGTCCAACTGGAGGTTTCGGATAATTTGTTGGAAGCGCTTCACGGCGCTTCCATTGACGAAGAGCACCGTAATTTTATGAGTACGGTGATTGAAAAGGTTCGGTCTGCCAAAAGTGGATTGAACCGAAGCTTGCACCAGCCTCCTAACAGGCTTTGAGGTAAGTAATCAAAAGTGTAAGAAAATATCACCCGATAGACAGTAGCCCCTGATACTCTGTTTGGTGTTCGGAAAGAAAAGCCAAACGGAGGGTCAACTTGTATCCGCAGGAGTCTAACAGTAAATGTCTGAATGAATAAGCAGGTGTTGCTGCTGGCCGCTGCCGCCCGTACTGCGGAGGTCGCCGGACTCAAGCGGGACTTGAAGCAGGTCGAGGAAGAGCTCAGCCTCACAAGGAGGCAGCTCGAAGAGAACGAAGGTAAGTGATACCCCGTCCGTGTGTCATATAAAGGGAGAAAAATTGGTGATGCTAACAAAAGCATCATGATTTTTTAATAGGGGCCATGACCAAAGTGGCGGCCCTGAAGGAAGCACTATCCGAGGCCGAAGACACTGCGGCCAAGGAGCACGCCGAGCGTGAAAAACAAGATGCTCGGGTAGGCGAGGTACAACAAGAGCTCCAGGACTTCGGCAAGAAGTTCGAGTCCTTGGAGCATGACTTCAAGACGCAAGAGTCTGAGCTTGCGAAGGCCCTCCAGAGCATGAAAGACGCCAAGGCCGAAGCCCAAAAGGCCCTCTAGGAGATCCAGGCGGCCAAAAAGATAGTGACGGGTAAGGCATTCATTATGCAAAGCAAGCATGTGGAGGAGACATTTCTTTTACTTACCCGAATTTGGAGCTCTCCAGGGGCATTCGCAGATCTGCCACGCAGCATATCGGATGCCACGGAGTTCTACCATGCCGAAGAGGGGAGCTCTACGGAAAAGTTGTTCTGGTCCCAGTATGCTGGGGCCGAACACCCAATGCCCTTGAGTGACCAACTGAAGCAATTGGACGAACTCCACAAGGCGGCCGAACTGGCCATGAAGAACTTCATAGTCCGGTTGTGGCCCGACGAGCCCCTGCCCGACAGCTACTTCGGCCTTATAAAGCGGATGGTAAACGCTTGTCCGCGGCTGGAAGTTATTAAGCACTCTGTCAGTGTCAAAACCGACGGATCTCGGGTAGGGGGTCCCGAACTGTGCGTCTAGGCGGATGATAACAGGAGACAAGGGACATGATGTTTTTACCCAGGTTCGAGCCCTCTCGATGGAGGTAAAACCCTACTCCTGCTTGATTAATATTGATGATATGGGTAGTACAAGAGTAGATCTACCATGAGATCAGAGAGGCTAAATCCTAGAAGCTAGCCTATGGTATGATTGTTCTTCGTCCTACGGACTAAAGCCCCCCGGTTTATATAGACACCAGAGAGGGCTAGGGTGACACAGAGTCGGTTACAATGGGAGGAGATCTACATATCCGTATCGCCAAGCTTGCTTTCCACGCCAAGGAAAGTCCCATCCGGACACGGGATGAAGTCTTCAATCTTGTATCTTCATAGTCCAGGAGTCCGGCCAAAGGTTATAGTCCGGTCATCCGGACACCACCTAATCCAGGACTCCCTCACACTCCGTCTGTATTGAGGGTGCTCGTCGAGCCTTTGCTCGCGCGAAAATGCATTGGGCCAAAATGGATGCAGAGAAGCTGGTGAAGGATGGACCACCGGAGGGCAAGGCGCATCGTTACCCCGAGAAGTATTATGACGGTGTTATGAAAGGCGCCCGCCTCGTGGCTGATGAATGTACCATGGATGTAATTTTCGAGTGAATGTACTCATGTCTTCTTGTAATATGAAAACAAGTTCGTGTGTGCTATACAACGCTTTTTGATTTAAAATATTACCTTCTGTGCGGCCATTTATAAAATTCTGAAAGTTGGCCAGTCGTCGGCTTCTGCCCCCGTGTAACTAGTACTGGGGTGTTAGTGGAAAACCCAAACACTCTTTATCCAAATTGTTGGTCCTTTAAGGAGGTGTTTAGCGCAGCGAACAAGGCAATTGGACTATTCGGCTTTATCAATCTCACTTAGCCATAGAAGTCTACAGTTTTAAACTTCAGCAAAGCCCCTAGTATTCGGAAGGCCGAACTTGGGGCGATATACACGCCTAAATCGGACAAGGTCGATTCCTTGCCTGAAGCGGAAAAAATCTTTAAGGATTTAAGACCTCTCAAACAGCGACCAGCTCTCGCCGTATCATGACAGTCAGTTTTCGGCTTTCTCTACTGAGGTGCTCGTCCGGAAGAACCGGGACACAGTTGCAGTAGTTCTCCCTGTGCTACCTTAGCCGATATAACGGAATGTAAGGTACCAAAACAAGGGAGCCGGGCAAACCCAACTATTGACCCAAGATATGATTCGGAGCTGACGCATATAATGCTATAAGTTCGGGGTGCCGCATTGTCGAAAGTGTTCGGACTTTTCTTGCCGTGTTATGGGGCATATTAAAGCGCCTGGCGAACAGAACATACCAAAGTGTACGGGTGCAATATTAAATAAACAGTCAAGGAAAATATGAAGAAAGTAATAATAAGCTGATGTTGTATATTGTTTCCCGTTGTTTATTTAAATAATACGTCAAAGTGTATGTGTACAAGTAATGCGATAAGCAAAAAATAGGACTATTTGACATGTCCTATCCAAGGGCGGGCTGCGTGTGGGTATGTAAAACAGGTATAATGATCATTAACAGAGACCACCTGGGTATTCCCTTGTACGCAAAGCCTCTTGCCTCCTTGGTTTTCCTTCCCGTGGTGAGTCCGATGATCAGACTCTCTGAAGGGTCTGCCCGAAAGTAGGATCCTGGAAAAGAAAGAAGATGATAAAGGTATGTGGGTCTCGTGACGGTTGAGCCGCACTGTGGACCGCATCATCGTTGTGCCTCCGCCTATGCCCATGGTATTTTGAGTGCGTAGTTGTGTACATGCGGCATGGATGCCGCCTGGATGGGACTAGGACGAAGGCCGAATTGCTAGTCAAGCTCTAGTTGCACCGGACGAACCTGTTGCGGAGTACTCCGGACTCTCTTAATAGTGTCCGGGGTTTTTATCGCCGAGTTGACGGTCTGCCAAAGAAGGCTGCTTTGTACCTCTGCTGTGAGGGCCGCAGTGTGCTCCTCCGTCCGGAGGGAGTGGTATGTGTTTCCATTGACTGTTATAACCCCACGAGGTCCTGGCATCTTGAGCTTGAGGTATGCATAGTGTGGTACCGCATTGAATCGAGCAAATGCGGTTCGTCCAAGTAGTGCATGATAGCCACTATGGAAAGGGACGATATCAAAGATTAACTCCTCGCTCCGGAAGTTATCCGGAGATCCGAAGACCACTTCCAGTGTTATTGAGCCCGTACAACAGGCCTCTACACCTGGGGTTACACCTTTAAAGGTGGTTTTGGTGGGTTTGATCCTTGAGGGATCGATGCCCATTTTACGCACTGTGTCCTGATAAAGTAGGTTCAGGCTGCTGCCACCATCCATAAGGAATCGCGTGAGGTGGAATCCATCAATGATTGGGTCGAGGACTAATGTGGCTGAACCGCCATGACGGATACTTGTAGGATGATCTCTATGATCAAAAGTGATCGGGCAGGATGACCATGGGTTGAACTTTGGGGCGACTGGCTCCATCGCATAGACGTCCCGTAGTGCATGCTTTCGTTCCCGCTTGGGAATGTGGGTGGCATAGATCATATTTACCGTTTTCACATGGGGAGGAAATTTCTTCTGTCCCCATGTGTTCGGTCGTCGGGGCTCCTCGTCGTCCTCGCTATGCAGCCCCTTGTCCTTGTTTTCGGCATTCAACTTGCCGGCCTGTTTGAACACCCAACAGTCTGTTAGTGTGGTTGGCTGGTTTATCAGGGGTGCCGTGAATTTGACACAAGCGATCGAGGATGCGGTGCAAACTGGATGATCCCGGATTGTTTCTTTTGAATGGCTTTTTCCGCTGACCGGACTTGGAGCCGCTGAATCCGGCATTGACGGTCGTGTCTTCGGTGTTGTTTCCATTGTTTCAACGTTTATATCTGTTGCGCCGTGGCTTGCCATTGTTGTCGCGGATATCTGAAGTGCCGGAGTTTCTTGGCGTTGTGCTACTACGAGCCAGCCAGCTGTCCTCGCCCGCACAAAAGTGGGTCATGAGTGTCGTGAGGGCTGCCATGGATTTTGGCTTTTCTTGGCCGAGGTGTCGGGCGAGCCACTCATTGCAGATGTTATGCTTAAAGGCCGCTAGGGCTTCGGCATCCGGACAGTCGATGATTTGGTTCTTTTTAGTTAGGAACTGAGTCCAGAATTTCCTGGCTGACTCTCTGGGCTGTTGGGTTATATGACTTAAGTCATCAGCATCCATTGGTTGCACGCAAGTGCCCTGGAAGCTGTCAAGGAATGCGTCCTCCAGGTTTTCCCAACTGCCAATGGAGCTCGCCGGCAGGCTATTCAGCCAATGTCGGGCTGGTCCTTTAAGCTTAAGGGGAAGATACTTGATGGCATGTAGATCATCACCGCGGGCCATGTGAATGTGGAGAAGGAAATCTTCAATCCATACCGCGGGGTCTGTTGTGCCATCATTTGATTTGATATTTACGGGTTTAAACCCTTCCGGGAATTCATGATCCATTACTTCATCAGTGAAGCAGAGGGGGTGTGCAGCGCCTCTATGCCGGGCTATGTCACGACGCAGTTTGAATAAGTCAGGTCTGCTGTGCTTGGCCCGGTCGGACTTGTTGTTAGTATATCCGGCATGATGGTCATCGTCACATGTTGTGGCGTGTCCCCGTGATCCGTAGATCAATCTTGTCTGTCCTGCTTTGTTTTCCAGTATGTCTCACAGGTCCTGCGTATTGCCCCGGGTCGTGGTGTATGGGCGTCGGGGTGCGGGCTGGTGTTCGGTTTGATACGCCGGTTTATCTTAGCCACGAGGTGGCCGGTCAGCCCCGTCATGTGCTGGTAGTGTAGGCTCTAAGGCCTCCTCCTCAAGTTGAGGTAGCAACCTTTGCTTTGGGTAGCCTTTGGTTGGGCGCTCGAGTCCGTATTCCTTGGCTACCAGGACTTCAGTCCATCTGTCTGTGAGCAGATCTTGATCAGCTTGGAGCTGTTGCTGCTTTTTCTTAAGGCTTCTTGCAATGGCTATAAGCCGGCGCTTGAAACGCTCCTGCTCGATGGGATCCTCAGGCACGGAAAATTCATCATCGCCTTGGCTCACCTCATCTTTGGAGAGAGGCATATAGTTGTCATCCTCCAAGTCTCCGTCCGTCGCCTGTTCATCTGGGCTAGCTTGCCCGTCCTCCTGTTTGGCCTGCTCGAAGTTAGGCTGGTCGGGGTTGTATTCGTCTTCGGCACCATCCGGATTGTTGTTGTCTCCTGTGCCGGTATTGCTATGGCGGGGCTTAGAGCGGCTCCGATGACGCCCATGCTTTGATTGCTTCCCTAAGGGGTTATCCTCTGTCGCCTCATCGCCATTGTTTTCTTTGGGGGTGTCCACCATATATATATCATATGAAGAGGTGGCTGTCCAGCGCCTTGTGGGTGGTGGTTCCTGTTCTTCTCCTACATCGTCGTCCATACCGTCGATGTCTTCAGAGTCGAAGTCGAGCACGTCGGTTAAATCATTGACAGTGGCTATTAAGTGGGTGGTGAGTGGGTAACGAATTTCTTTGTCATCCGCTTCCCACTCGAGCCGGATATAGTTCGGCCAAGAGTCTCCTGACAAAGAGAGAGACCTTAATGAATTTAGCACGTCACCGAGGGGTGAGTGCTGAAAGATGTCCGTGGTGGTGAATTCCATAATCGGTGCCCAATCAGATTCGATGGGCACGGATGCACGCTGTTCGGACCCTGAAGCCGGAGACGAGTCCGGGGGTCCGGCGACACAGATTTCCTTAGAGGCGAAGTTTGTGTACGGCTCCAAATCCGACGAGTGTGCAGCCTCCGTCGCGGTGTCCGTCCACTCATCCTCGCATTGCGCGATTTGCTCCAGATTGAACTCCAGAGCTGCAGCAGGTGCGATATCCTGAAGACGGTTCGACGGCAGATCTAAGTCATGCTCGTCGTGGCCGTTCGGTGCTCCTGACGCAGGCCCGAATCCGTCGAAGATCAAGTGTCTGTGGATGTCGGTCGTGTAGTTAAGATTTCCGAACCTGACCTGATGGCCAGGGGCGTAGCTGTTGATCTCCTCCAGATGGCCAAGCGAGTTAGCCCGCAGTGCGAAGCCGCCGAACACGAAGATTTGTCCGGAGAGAAAACTCTCACCCTGGACCGTATTGTCGATGATTGAAGGAGCCATCAAACCTTGCAGCGACGACACAGAGGAACTCTCAATGAAAGCACCAATGTCGGTGTCAAAACCGGCGGATCTCAGGTACGGGGTCCCGAATTGTGCGTCTAAGGCTAATGGTAACAGGAGGCTGGGGACACGATGTTTACCCAGGTTCGGGCTCTCTCGATGGAGGTAATGCCCTACTTCCTGCTTGATTGATCTTGATGATATGAGTATTACAAGAGTTCATCTACCACGAGATTGTAGAGGCTAAACCCTAGAAGCTAGCCTATGATTATGATTGTTGTTCTTGTCCTACAAACTAAACCCTCCAGTTTATATAGACACTGGAGGGGGCTAGGGTTACACAAAGTCGGTTACTGAGAAGGAGATCTAACATCCGAATCACCAAGCTTGCCTTCCACGCAAAGGAGAGTCCCATCCGGACATGGGACGAAGTCTTCAATATTGTATCTTCATAGTCCGATAGTCCAGCCAAAGTATATAGTCCGGCTGTCCGGATACCCCCTAATCCAGGACTCCCTCATGTATGTCGTGATTCCCTTAGTCGTGTCATGTGAACGTCAACTACCTGACACTTCACCATATTTGGGCCTAAGGGAATGCATTGTGGAGTATTTATTAGATGATGGGTTGCGAGAGTGACCTAAGCTTGAACCCTAGTTTATACGCTATTCCATAAGGGACTGATTTGGATCCAAAAGTTCAATGCTATGGTTAGAATTTATTCTTAATACTTTTCTCATAGTTGCGGATGCTTGCGAGGGGGTTAATCATAAGTAGGAGGTTTGTTCAAGTAAGAACAACACCTAAGCACCGGTCCACCCACATATCAAATTATCAAAGTAGCGAACACAAATCAAACCAACATGATGAAAGTGACTAGATGAAATTCCTGTGTGCCCTCAAGAACACTTTGCTTATCATAAGAGACCGTTTTGGCCTGTCCTTTGCCTCAAAAGTATTGGGCTACCTTGCTGCACTTTTATTACCGTTACCGTTACTTGCTCGTTACAAATTACCCTACTATCAAACTACTTGTTACTTATAATTTTAGTGCTTGCAGACATTACCTTGCTGAAAACCGCTTGTCATTTCTTTCTGCCCCTCGTTGGTTTCGACACTCTTATCAAAAAGACTACGATTGATCCCCTATACTTGTGGGTCATCAAATACCTAGTGCGTCGGGTCCAATGAAAATCTCTTGTGACAATACTTGGTTGCAAACCGTTGATGAACGATCCCACGTACCCCCCACGAACAGTCCCTCGAACTAAAGACCGAAAGTACGGCTTCTCTACTTGGTTGCAAGCGTGCAGCCTTCACAATCCGGCGGTGCTTCGCCATCCAGAGCTAATTGTCACCGGAGAATTAGAGGGAGGAGATTAGAACCACACAAGGCTTCTAATTATTAGGACAAGAGTATTAGCCTAGCTCTAATTAGTCAACCAGGACTAACTAGAACTTGAAGAACTAGAGGAGGCTCCAAAACTTGTATGTCCAAAAGAGCAAAATCCCCTAGCATATATAGGTTGGTGGGAGAGGGAGTGTTGACCAAGGGGGCAGGAGTCCCTTTTGGTGCGTCGGCCTAGGGGAGGAGTCTGACTCCTCATCCTTCCCCAATTCGTCCTACTTCCATAGGGAAGGAGGCACTTTCCCACTTGGGCTGTTTTGGCCCAAGTTTCCTTCCACCTCTTGGCCTTTTAAGGCTTGTTGATATTAAATTAAATATAAACTAGTTCTAAATATTTTAATACCATTATATATATATATATAATTTAACATCCCTGGAAACATCTTCCACCTATATATATTTATCTGTAATACACGGCATTACCCGATATTCACCGAAACCCTTTCGGTGACCCCGAAACGCTTCCGGATCCTCTCGGAACTATTTCGAATATTAATGAAACAATTCCAAAAATATATTTTCATCACTCTCGTTATACTAACACTCAGAAGATCATGATTACCTTAAGCTTGTGAGCCCGCAGGTTCGATAACTCATAGACATGAACGAAACCCCTTCGCTCAATGACCGACATCGAAACCGTGGATGTGAACGAAATATGCCCTAGAGGCAATAATAAAGTTGTTATTTTATATTTCCTTATTTCATGATAAATGTATTATTCATGCTAGAATTGTATTAACCGGAAACTTGATACATGTGTGGATACATAGACAAAATACTGTGTCCCTAGTAAGCCTCTACTAGACTAGTTCATTGATCAAAGATTGTTAAGTTTCCTAACCATAGACATGTGTTGTCATTTGATGAACGAGATCACATCATTAGGAGAATGATGTGATGGACAATACCCATCCATTAGCTTAGCATAATGGTCGTTTAGTTTTATTGTTATTGCTTTCTTCAAGTCAAATACATATTCCTCCGACTATGAGATTATGCAACTCTCGGATACCGGAGGAATGCCTTGTGTGCTATCAAACATCACAACATAACTGGGTGATTATAAAGATGCTCTACAGGTATATCCGAAGGTGTTTGTTGGGTTGGCATAGATCGAGATTAGGATTTGTCACTTCGAGTATCGGAGAGGTATCTCTGGGCCCTCTCGGTAATGCACATCATAAGAAGCCTTGCAAGCAAAGTGACATGAGTTAGTTGCAGGATGATGTATAACAGAACGAGTAAAGAGACTTGCCGGTAACGAGATTGAACTAGGTATGAAGATACCGATGATCGAATCTCGGGCAAGTAACATAACGATGGACAAAGGGAATAACATATGTTCTCATAACGGTTCGGCCGATAAAGATCTTCGTAGAATATGTCGGAGCCAATATGAGCATCCAGGTTCCGCTATTGGTCATTGACCAGAGAGGTGTCTCGGTCATGTCTACATAGTTCTCGAACCCGTAGGGTCCGCATGCTTAACGTTCGTTGACGATATAGTATTACATGAGTTATGTATGTTGGTGAACGAATGTTGTTCGGAGTCCTGGATGAGATCACAGACACAACGAGGAGCTCCAGAATGGTCCGGAGGTAAAGATTGATATATGGGATAATAGCTTTTGGTCTCCAAAGGGTTCCGGAATTCACCGGAAGGGGTTTCGGATGTTTCCCGAAATGGTTAGGTACGAGAACACTTTATTTGGGCCAAAGGGGAAAGCCCACGAGGTTTTTGGAAAGCGCAAAAGGAAGTTTTGCAGAGTCCAGAGGGAAGATGCCAGGGTCCCTGGCGTCTGGGTCCAGACGTCGGGAACCCTAGCGTATGGTCCTGGAGTCCGAGAAGGACTCTTGCCTTTCAGGTAAAACTGACTTTGAGGAGGCTTTTACTCCAAGTTTCGACCCCAAGGCTCAACATATAAATAGAGGGGCATGGCTAGCACCCAAGAGACATCAAGATTTACCAAGACGTGTGCCAGCAACTATAGGACATTGAGAAGAAGTAAGTCTAGAGGGGGGTGATTAGACTACTTGACCAATTAAAAACTATGCCTTTTCCCAATTTTAGTCTTTGGCAGATTTTAGCTATCTTAGCACAAGTCAAGCAATCTTCACACAATTCAAGCAAGCATGCAAAGAGTATATGAGCAGCGGAAATTAAAGCATGCAACTTGCAAGAATGTAAAGGGAAGGGTTTGGAGATTTCAAACGCAATTTGGAGACACGGTGATTTTTGAGCCATGGTTCCAATAGGTGGTGCTATCGTACATCCATGTTGATGGAGACTTCAACCCACGAAGGGTAACGGTTGCGCGAGTCCATGGAGGGCTCCACCCAAGAAGGGTCCATGAAGAAGCAACCTTGTCTATCCCACCATGGCTGTCGCCCACGAAGGACTTGCCTCACTAGCGGTAGATCTTCACGAAGTAGGCGATCTCCTTTCCCTTACAAACTCCTTGGTTCAACTCCACAATCTTGTCGGAGGCTCCCAAGTGACACCTAGCCAATCTAGGAGACACCACTCTCCAAGAAGTAACAAATGGTGTGTTGATGATGAACTCCTTGCTCTTGTGCTTCAAATGATAGTCTCCCCAACACTCAACTCTCTCTCATAGGATTTGGATCTTGTGGAAAGAAGATCTGAGTGGAAAGCAACTTGGGGAAGGCTAGAGATCAAGATTCATATGGTAGGAATGGAATATCTTGGCCTCAACACATGAGTAGGTAGTTCTCTCTCAGAAATGGTAAGTTGGAAGTGTAGGTTTGTTCTGATGGCTCTCTCCACGAACGAAGAGGAGGTGGAGGGGTATATATAGCCTCCACACAAAATCTAACCGTTACACACAATTTACCAATCTCGGTGGGACCGAATTAACAAACTCGGTCAGACCGATTCAGTAAACAATGTGACCGTTAGGGTTTTCGGTGGGACCGAAATGCAACTCGGTAGGACCGATATGGTTAGGGTTAGGGCATAACGTAATCTCGGTGAGACCGATTACACAAACTTGGTGAGACCGATTTTGGTAATAAGTTAACCAGAGAGTTGGTCAGGCAAACTCGGTGGGACCGATTTTGGTAATAAGTTAACCAAAGAGTTTTCATTGTAATCTCGGTAGTACCGATTGCTCAAACTCGGTAAGACCAATTTTGATAATGGACATACACAGAGAGATTACAATCCCATCTCGGTGAGACCGAGATCCCTATCGGTGAGACCGATTTGGCTAGGGTTTGTGGTAGTGGCTATGACATCTGAACTCGGTGGCACCGGATAGAAAGAATCAGTGGGGCCGAGTTTGACTTTAGGTTTAGGTCATATGTGGATAGGAGGAAGTAGTTGAGGGTTTTTGGAGCATATCACTAAGCACTGTGGAGCGAGAAACTCATTAAGAAACACCTCATCCCTTCTTGATAGTATTGGCTTTTCCTATAGACTCAATGTGATCTTGGATCACTAAAACATAAAATGCAGAGTCTTGATCTTGAAGCTTGAGCCAATCCTTTGTCCTTAGCATCTTGAAGGAGTTCCACATCCTTTAGTCCATGCCACTCCATTGTTGAACTTGTCTGAAATATACTAGATAAAAGTGTTAGTCCAACAAGAGATATGTTGACATTAATTACCAAAACCACCCAGGGAGCACTTGTGCTTTCAATCTCCCCCTTTTTGGTAATTGATGACAACATACATCAAAGCTTTAGATAAAGATATAGAGAATAGCAAGTAAAGCTTTGGAAAGACATGTAACAAGCATAGGCTCCCCCTACATGTATGCAATCATGTGAATATGGAATATAGAAGCATGTGAATGCATGAACATGACAGAGTAGGCAATGTGTTATATGTATCTTGGCCATATGCATCAGAGCGAAGAATATTAAAAACAATACCTTCATGCTCATGAGTCCTTCTTGCAAGCAGTATGTACATCAGCAAGAATTCCTCATACACATGATTGTGATGAGGATGGAATGAACCTGCGTAAACAAGGTTAGATAACGCAGATACACCTACTAGCCAGAGCAAACAGAAGGAACCACAAGAATACCAAGACTGGGATGACATGTAGAGAGTGAGTACTAGGTACCACATTGGATTAGACATGTCCCCAAAGGTAAAGATATGCAATGAATTTAACTGATTTATTTCCCTTAGATGTATTGCTCCCCTTGAATCTAGCATGGGATACTGGGAGAAGATAGGGAACAGAAAATCAGAGCTGGAAGAAACAAATGAACAGAGCTAATGTAGATAAGCACATATGAACATGTCTTTCCCCTCAAGAAGACATGTGGCATCTCTCCTCTTGAACACTAAGCATCTGGGATCCTTGAGAATTACTCTCTTCTTGAGTATTCTCTCCCCCTGGAGATCTCTCTCTCCCCCTGGAGATCTCTCTCTCCCCCTGTGGAAGTGATAATCTCTCTCTCCCTTTGGAAGTGATAAGCTTTGATGTGATCTCTCTCTCCCCCTTTGACATCAATTTCCAAGAAGGGCCTTCTGGAATTTGTCGTGAATGGGTTTGGTCCTTGAGTCACAACACAAAGCACTGATAAAAATGTGATGCTTGTAGAGGACAAGATTCATTGGGTGGAGCTGGATCAAAAGTAAAAGATGAATAAGTGGCAAAATGTTTTTCCTGTTGTGAAGTCGGTGGCACCGAGTGGTATGCTTCGATTGCACCGGGAGGATTCGGTGGGACCAAAAACAACAAATCAGTGAAACCGAGTTCATCGCAAAGAAAACATTTGTCACCTCGGCTCACTAGACTAGTAAGATATCACAAGGATTTGCAGGAATTTACTGAATGATATGCAATGAATTGGATGCAGGAAATGCAGAAACAGACAGAAAAGAAAGAAATCTAGATGAAGTTTTTTTTGAAAGGGGAAACAAACATGCATGAGACAAATGCAAGAGCACAGAAAAGAACACGAGAGAACTTCATCTAGAATTGGTCGGCGACAAAGTCACCTATGTTAGAGTATATTGACTTAGGAGTCAAGTGAAATCACTTGATCATAGGTCATACTCATCGTTTAAGATCAAAATGGGGTTACCATTTTTTGTTTAAGCATCTTGATGTATCCACATCTTGTCGAGTTGCTTTAACTCATGACTCGGAGTAAAGCTTATCTAAGATGGAATAACATACCTTGGGTGGTGGTGTTGATCACGTAGTTGAACTTGCGTGGGTTGCTCAAGGTTGATGTAGTTCATCAAGAGTTGGGAGCACCACTTGGAATTTGAGTTCATCTACCTACATGGGTTAGTTCTTGCAAGGAAGAGCACTTGTGTATCCAAAATGACAATCATGAAACTCAACATAGGTTTTGTCAAAGGATATGTTTGAATGGTTCCGTGCTTCCTTGTCGTCAACTACCATAGTGTAGAGACTTGGTGATGTAGATATTGCTTAAGATATGAGTAGGTTACAATCTCATGGAATTTGATTCAACCAAGTACCTACATGGGTTAGATAACATGCAAGATGCAAATATATCCAAGACATAAGATTATCATCATAAGAGAAATATCAAGGATTAGTCATAAGCTCATGTCTTGCATGTATCCAATGGAGTTTCTACTCCAAGTTTGAAGCATCAATGATGTTTAATTCTCCTCTCAACCTGCAAAACACTTTCTCATCAAGAGGTTTAGTGAAAATGTCCGCTAATTGTTTTTCGGTGCGAACATGCTTGAGATTAATGTCAACCTTAGCAACATGATCTCGAATGAAATGATGACGAACTTCAATATGCTTAGTTCGAGAATGTTGCACAGGATTATGAGCAATTTTGATAGCACTTTCATTTTCAGAAAGCAATGGAACATGTTTCACATATATCCCATAATCTTTAAGAGTTTGGGTCATCCAAAGTAATTGAGCACAACATGAACAAGCGGCAATGTATTCCGCTTCGGCGGTGGATAAGGATACCGAGTTTTCTTTCTTGGAAGACCAAGACACAAGAGATCTACCAAGAAATTGACAAGTACCTGAAGTGGACTTTCTATCAACCTTGTCTCCGGCATAGTCTGAGTCGGAGTAGCCAACAAGATCGAAAGAGGGCCTCTTAGGATACCAAATGCCAAAAATTGGCGTATGAATTAAGTATCTCACTATCCTTTTCACAACCTTAAGATGACATTCTTTAGGAGCAGCTTGATATCTTGCACACATGCACACACTTAGCATAATATCAGGACATGAAGCACATAGGTATAACAATGAACCAATCATAGAGCAATAAACCTTTTGATCAACCGGTTCACCATCTTTGGTCAAATCAAGATGTCCACTAGTAGGCATGGGTGTAGACATACATTTGCATTCTTGCATATTGAACTTCTTGAATAAGTCCTTAGTGTACTTCATTTGAGAGACAAAAGTACCTTCCTTAGTTTGCTTGATTTGCAACCCAAGAAAGAATTTGAGTTCACTCATCATTGACATCTCAAACTTCTCCGACATTAGCTTTCCAAACTTCTCACTAAAATGAGGGTTAGTTGATCCAAATATAATATCATCGACATAAATTTGGCATACAAATAATTCTCCATTAACCCTTTTAGTAAAAAGTGTAGAATCAATTTTCCCAATTTCAAACCCTTTTTCAATAAGGAACTTGGTTAAGCATTTATACCAAGCTCTAGGAGCTTGTTTAAGACCATAAAGAGCTTTGCGAAGTTTGTACACATGATTGGGTTTCTTAGGATTGATAAAGCCGGGAGGTTGTTTAACATAAACTTCCTCCTCTATTTCACCATTTAGAAAAGCACTTTTAATGTCCATTTGGTATAAGGTGATATCATGGTGATTAGCATAGGCAAGTAAGATGCGAATGGACTCAAGTCTAGCAACGGGAGCATAAGTCTCACCATAGTCCATACCTTCGACTTGTGTGTAGCCTTGGGCAACGAGATGTGCTTTGTTGCGAACTACTTGTCCATCTTCATCTTTCTTGTTGCAAAACACCCATTTGGTACCGAAGATGTTGTGGTTGTTGTTGGGCTTCTCAACCAATGTCCAAACTTGGTTTCTCTCAAAGTTGTGTAGATCTTCATGCATAGAATTTGTCCAATCTGGATCTTCCAATGCTTCTTAGACCTTCATAGGTTCAATGCTAGAGATGAATGAATAGTTTTCAGAAAAGTTAGCTAAACGAGTTTTAGAGTGAGTGATTCTCCCGGTTTGAATATCATTGTAGATTTGCTTGACGGGATGGTCTTTAGCAATTCTTGCTCAAACTCGTGAAAGCTTTTGCTTGGGCCTTGGTTGAACATCTTCTTCATCTTGTTCTTGTTCTTCTTAGCCTTCTTCACTATTGGCGTTGTCGTTCTCTTGTCGTGGTGGAGAAGGAGGTTGTTGACGTTCTTGATGTACTTCCTCGTTTTCTTCATCTTGGTGTGTCCCACTTGTGGATGCTTCCGTATCAACTCTTGGTTCACCTTATCGTGAAGTAGAGGCTTCCACTTGGACTAACGAGGTACTCTCCTTCACCTCCGTTGGACGAACCTTGCCAATAGACAAGTCTTGGATTGCTTCCGAGGGATCTTTGTCTCCTACATCAATTGGCAATTGCTCTACTTGCGAGCCGTTAGATTCATCAAACTTCACATCTACCGTCTCTTCAACCTTTCGGGTGTAATTGTTGTAGACACGATATGTGTGAGAGTTTGAGCCATAACCAATTAGGAAACCTTCATGAGACTTAGAAGCAAATTTAGAACGACGATGCTTATCAAGAATGTAGCACTTTGAGCCGAATACTCGAAAGTATCCAACTTGGGGTTTGTTACCGGTGAGGAGCTTGTATGCTGTCTTGCCAAGTAGCTTGTGAAGATACAAGCGATTTGTTGCATGACAAGCTGTCTCAACCGCTTCTGCCCAAAAGTGCTTCGGCGTCTTGTACTCATCAAGCATCGTTCTAGCCATTTCGATGAGCATCCGGTTCTTCCTCTCAACAACTCCATTTTGTTGATGTGTGTACGTAGCCGAGAACTCTTGTGAAATCCCTTCTTCGTCAAGAAAGGTGTCCACATTTGCATTCTTGAACTCCATTCCGTTGTCGCTGCGAACCTTCTTGATCTTCACTTCAAACTGATTTTGAGCCTTCCTGGCGAAGTTTTTGAAGACCTTTTGGACCTGCGATTTGTCATCGAGAAAGAACACCCACGTAAATCTGGAAAAATCATCAACTATAACTAGACCAAAAGAATTTCCACCGAGACTTTTGTAAGCATTGGGACCAAAGAGATCCATGTGAAGTAGCTCAAGTGGCCTCCTTGTGGTCATGATCTTCTTCACGGGATGCCTTCCTCCAACCTGTTTACCTAGTTGACAAGCACTACAAAGTCTATCCTTATCAAATATGACATCTTTAACACCAAGGATATGATTTCCTTTAATAAGCTTGTCAAGGTTTCTCATGCCAACGTGACCTAGTCGTCTATGCCATAACCAACCTTTAGAAGATTTAGCAATGAAGCAAGTTCTAGGTTGAGCCTTTTTAGTGAAATCAACAATGTAAAGATCACCTCTAGGTATACCGGTAAAGACCATTTTATGATTGTCTCTATGAAACACTTGGCAATCTACTTCAGTAAATAGGACATTGAAACCGAAATCAGCAAGTCTAGATACTGAAAGTAAGTTGTAGCCAAGAGATTCAACGAGCATAACATTCTGAATGGAGCTATCATGTGAGATGGCCACCTTACCAAGGCCAACCACCTACCCTTTGAGTTGTCACCGAAAGTGACATACTTTTGAGGACCATTGTTTTCAGCAAGCTCCCGAAACATGTCTTTATCTCCAGTCATGTGATCGATACATCCACTGTCAAGAACCCATTCCTTTCCTCCTGCCATATATCCCCGAAGATTTGCCACAAGACCAAAGTGTCTCATTACATCATCAAGATCAAAGCCATCATCATCTTCCTCATCATAGTATCCATGTTCAACATCGTCATGTGGTGGATCAATTCCTAGTGAGAGTGATTCATTAGTATGAGTTTGACAATAATCTCCTCTATGAATTCTAGTAGCTTCAGAAATGATATCGCTAATAATTCCAATGTTTCCTTTGGCATGCATAAGATTTGTAAGTTCAAATAGACAGTTACCAAACATAGAATAATTGGAATTCATCTTAGTCAAGGCAATAGACTTATGAAGAATTTCATCCAGATTTTTCAAAGAGTAATCAGGAAATCATTCCTCGAGAAATTTCCATATAGTGTAGGCACACTCAAGAGTAGGCAGTTTTCCAATCAAGTTTCTAGGCAAGCCTCTAGTGATAAGATTAACAGTTCTAACATTCCTAATCATGTCAATAGACTCATCAAGGGTAGGATGCATAGTATCAACATAAGGTGCACAAGGACTAGCAATGTACTTGTTCAAATTATATTGATTGAAAATTACAAGCATCTCATTTTTCCACTCATGAAAATACTCTCCATCAAGTATAGGCACTCTATGTCTAAGACTCCCCAAAGTAGACTCATCCATCTTCCTCCAATGGTGATTAAACAAAAGCAATGGAGACCAATGCTCTGATACCACTTGTAGGACCTTGAGAAGAAGTAAGTAAGTCTAGAGGGGGGTGATTAGACTACTTGACCAATTAAAAACTATGCCTTTCCCCAATTTTAGTCTTTGGCAGATTTTAGCTATCTTAACACAAGTCAAGCAATCTTCACACAATTCAAGCAAGCATGCAAAGAGTATATGAGCAGTGGAAATTAAAGCATGCAACTTGCAAGAATGTAAAGGGAAGGGTTTGGAGATTTCAAAGGCAATTTGGAGACACGGTGATTTTTGAGCCGTGGTTCCGATAGGTGGTGCTATCGTACATCCATGTTGATGGAGACTTCAACCCACGAAGGGTAACGGTTGCGCGAGTCCACGGAGGGCTCCACCCAAGAAGGGTCCAGGAAGAAGCAACCTTGTCTATCCCACCATGGCCGTCGCCCACGAAGGACTTGCCTCACTAGCATTAGATCTTCACAAAGTAGGCGATCTCCTTGCCCTTACAAACTCCTTGGTTCAACTCCACAATCTTGTCGGAGGCTCCCAAGTGACACCTAGCCAATCTAGGAGACACCACTCTCCAAGAAGTAACAAATGGTGTGTTGATGATGAACTCCTTTCTCTTGTGCTTCAAATGATAGTCTCCCCAACACTCAACTCTATCTCATAGGATTTGGATCTGGTGCAAAGAAGATTTGAGTGGAAAGCAACTTGGGGAAGGATAGAGATCAAGGTTCATATGGTAGGAATGGAATATCTTGGTCTCAACACATGAGTAGGTAGTTCTCTCTCAGAAATGGTAAGTTGGAAGTGTAGGTTTGTTCTGATGGCTCTCTCCACGAATGAAGAGGAGGTGGAGGGGTATATATAGTCTCCACACAAAATCTAACCGTTACACACAATTTACCAATCTCGGTGAGACCGAATCAACAAACTCGGTCAGACCGATTCAGTAAACAATGTGACCGTTAGGGTTTTTGGTGGGACCGAAATGCAACTCGGTAGGACCGATATGGTTAGGGTTAGGGCATAACGTAATCTCGGTGAGACCGATTACACAAACTCGGTGAGACCGATTTTGGTAATAAGCTAACCAGAGAGTTAGTCAGGCAAACTCGGTGGGACCGATTACTCAAACTCGGTGTGGCCGATTTTGGTAATAAGTTAACCAGAGAGTTTGCATTGTAATCTCGGTAGTACCGATTGCTCAAACTCGGTAAGACCGATTTTGATAATGGACATACACAGAGAGATTACAATCCCATCTTAGTGAGACCGAGATCCCTATCGGTGAGACCGATTTGCCTAGGGTTGGTGGCAGTGGCTATGACATCTGAACTCGGTGGCGCCGGATAGAAAGAATCAGTGGGGCTGAGTTTGACTTTAGGTTTAGGTCATATGTGGATATGAGGAAGTAGTTGAGGGTTTTGGGAGCATATCACTAAGCACTGTGGAGCGAGAAACTCATTAAGCAACACCTCATCCCTTCTTGATAGTATTGGCTTTTCCTATAGACTCAATGTGATCTTGGATCACTAAAACATAAAATGCAGAGTCTTGATCTTGAAGCTTGAGCCAATCATTTGTCCTTAGCATCTTGAAGGAGTTCCACATCCTTTAGTCCATGCCACTCCATTGTTGAACTTGTCTGAAATATACTAGATAAAAGTGTTAGTCCAACAAGAGATATGTTGACATTAATTACCAAAACCACCCAGGGAGCACTTGTGCTTTCAGCAACCCCGTCCCCTCTAGTTTATCCTCCGTCATAGTTTCTGTAGTGCTTAGGCGAAGCCCTGCAGAGATTGTTCTTCACCAACACCGTCACCACGCCGTTGTGCTGCCGGAACTCATATACTACTTCGCCCGTCTTGCTGGATCAAGAAGGCAAAGACGTCATCGAGCTAAACGTGTGCTGAACACGGAGGTGCCGTACGTTCGGTACTTGATCGGGACGGGTCGTGAAGGTGTAAGAATACATCAACCGCGTTGATAAACGCTTCCGCTTAGCTATCTTCAAGGGTATGAAGATGCTCTCCCCCTCTCGTTGCTACGCATCTCCTAGATAGATCTTGCATGGGCGTAGGAAATTTTTTGAAATTGCATGCGACGTTCCCCAACAGGACGTCCATATCGGTCCCTGTGAGCACACAAATGATATTCGAGTGAACCTTTGGTTATCATGTGATGTTTCCTTTGCTTCACGATACTTCATGAAACTCGGGATGTATCGATATCCTCCTGAGTCATCACCATGCTTACTATACCGAAATCCTCGTTACCAGTTTTGTTCTTCTTTCTCGTTATTATGTTCCAGCAACCCCGTGACATAGTTACCTGTGTCTGGCCAGATGATGATTGATGCCGTCACACCGAGAGCGTCCTAAGTATATCTCTCCATCGTCGGAGGAGCAAGTCCCACTCTCGAGCTATCTGGCCACTTGTCAAACTTTCCGATGAACCTATAAGTTGTCGTTATGATCACCGTGTTACAGGTGACGTTTGAGCAACCCCAAAGCCCGCTGCATGATAAGAAGTGACCACGATATTCCCATGGTCTAAGGAGCAAAATCACATGTTAACACTCTCTGTTATTACAATTGAATGTAGACGATATTAACTCAATCCATAACAAACAAGTTTGGGTCGATTCAATATGATGATTCCTCCAACGTCATAATCGCAATGTTGTTTTAGGATCATCGTTACACTTAATGATATCTGAAGATCCGAAAAATGTGATCACCAACAACACTTGAGCTAATCCCAGAGGCAAGACTAGGAACCTTTTATTTTACGTTTATCACTTCACACGTGCATATGACCCTTTCACTAAATCGCATATTCCAAGATCATAGCAGTTATAGCATGAAATATAAAAACTTAATTATGAATATGGAAATATAACAATACAATATTATTGCCTCTAGGGCATATTTGCCACAGTCTGGCATATGGGTGGGCGTTGTCGGGTCTCTACCTCCAGTTGGGAGTCCTCCATTGATTGTCTTCGTGGCGCTTATTGTCATGGATCATGTTCATCAATGCCTCCTCCTCATCCACCATCTCGCCCAGTTGAAACATTTCGGCAAACAGAGACCCGACACCGAAGGGCAAGGGAGCCGGCATCCGCGAATGGAAAAGCACCGGCGACTGCGATTGAGGCTCCGTGAAGGTGTAGTCCCCGTTGAGGTCGACTTTGAACGATACTTGATGGCCGGTGGTGATGGTGGATGCGTATTGATGCTACGGACCGAGCTGGAGGGCGGCGGTGATTGCTTGACACGCACCCGCCGCTTCATACGCTTTGACGGAGGAGGTGCTAGGTGGCTGGCCACCGGCAAAGCGTCCCCCCCCTTCTTTTGTTTTGTGTCGGCAGGTGTTGCGTTTTGTCGTGTTAACCATGCGGGCGACCACCACCAACCTATCCTTTAGGCTCCGGCATGACGATGACCTTCTCGATCGGCTCCATTGTGGCGGCGAGGGGGCGAAATGGACACGAACTAGGAGGAGAGGTTGCGACGAGGGGAGGGGGTGGGTATGGGCGGGCTTTCACGCAAAAAAATGTAAATGTCCAAATGTGCGAGCTCCACCTCGATTTTGGCTGGGTCCAGGGTGTGGAACGCGTACATGACGGATGTCCGGACGGCCACAAACCTTCCTCAGTTTTGTTTCTGTTTTGCGGGAATTCGGATGTGCGGATCGGTTCGAGTGCTTTTGATGCACGACGTTAAATGACCCAAAATATATTCCTTGCAACAGAAAAAAAGGAACGACCAAAAATATATGTACCGTTCTGACCCAAAATATATGGACGTTTAAGTGTTGCTGGCTCTATTTTGGTTGTGAACACTCGATGTCCAACGAATAAGGCTAATCCTAACTAGTTGCGCGCGCATCGCATATCTCAGCCACAGCAGTAGTATAGGATCTGAGCCATTTGCATGTGCATGCCCCTCTTTCTCTCATTTTCATCACCACAGTCTGACACATGCATGCGTATAGTGACCTTCCTCTCTCCTCAAACTGTATTACTTCTAGTTTTCTTCTGACAGTTTAGATGATTCATATCTTTATAATCATAATTTTATTTCTGGAACTTTTAATATATTTGAACTATTGACATCAAGATCTTTAGAACAAGATCAGTCTTGGATAGTTTTTAAACACATTTTTATTAACTAAAACTGAAGTATGATTGTTTAGTAGGTTATCAATGTATTTACTGAGGAACTTTGCTAAAAACAATGAAGAACTTCTCATTTTTATTGTAAAGCGCTAAATAAACAGAATTAGAAGGTGAATAACTTTTTGAACTGTGGGTTTGCACTTTGTTAGAAATATTAAAGAACTTTGCTAGAATATGTATTTGAAACCAAAGAACTTTATAAACAGCTTGCCTCAACTTTTTTATGGGGTACATGGAACTTGTTTGAGCCACACACAATCTAAGTTTATCGAACTTTGATGAAAATTTTCAAACTAGTTTAAATATATTCAACATTGGTCTTGTTCTAAAGGTCTTTGCATCAGAAGTTCAAATATGTGAAAAGTAATAAAGATGAAATATTGGTTTAGAAGGTATAAATTATTTAAGTTTACAAAGAGGTAATAAAATGATGGCTTTGTTTAAGGGAGAGTTACAAGCACTGTTGATTTGACATGCATGTGGAACAGCTGATTTGACTTGCATGCAGGATGGATGGATTGGATATGGGTTATGCCCGCAATGGGTTAGACAAAATCCATGCTCGATGTCCAAGCCGCATCCAGTCTCCCTGTCGCCCAGTGGTAAAATTTCGTGTTTTGACCCTTTTTGGAAAGAAAATCGGGATCTAACCCCAGTTCGGAAAATTTTTGGGATCTGACCCTTTTGCCTACCGCCAGAGGGCCTGGCGGTAGGATTGCGTGCCCTACTGCCATAGCCTACGGCGGTAGGCCATTTGACGGCGACTGACGGCCGTTGGCAGCCGCTGACGTGGAAAAGGGCCTACCGCCATCTCCTACGGCGGTAGGTTACTGGAGCCTACCGCCATAACCTCTGGCAATAGGGTCCTGTGTTCTGGATAAGGTGGGGAGGGGCTGGATATTCCCCCCCTCCTCAACCACTCATTCAGCCCACATCACTTCTCCACCGAGCTCAACTCTCCCCCCCCCC
>NC_057801.1:619255105-619284019 GCF_018294505.1 Triticum aestivum
TTCGGTGGATTCTTACCATTTTCATCACTCAAGGTGGCTCTCTCATTTCCCCTCATTTTGATTGGTTGATATCTTTGTTTACTTTGCATTTGCTCATTTGATTGCAAACCCTAGCTCATCATTTTCGTGTGGTCAAATCAATTACTATGATCCATTTAGGTTTATGTTTGTGGTTTCCTTATGTCACATCCCTAGCTTCTGGTAATGCTCTAGGCTAGCTTCATGTGTGCATCATGTTTAAATTCTGAAATTTGAACTGAGGGAAATTGGAAGCCTCAAAACCCTAAATAAAAGAAGGGCAAAAACCCTAAAATCTCATTCATTGTTCCAAAATGCTCTTCTTAGATGTTTAACATTTTTGGTAAGGGTTTTGATCCAAACCAAAAATAATGAACATTTTAAAAGGATTTATTTTGGGACTTTGAATTTAAATCAATACTATTTTGAATTTGAACTTATATCCAAATATTACTGAATATATGTTCAAATAACTGAAACATTTTTTATGTGCTTTGGTATAATCCCACTGTGCTAAATAAAATGTTCAGGGGAATTTTGTCACTGTCTTTGAATTTGTTTTATTTCAAAACAGTGGCAAAAGATTAAATAAAAACAAAACAGAAGAAAAAATAAATAAAACAGAGCAGAAAGCCTACCTGGGCCACTTACCCGCGGACTACCTGGCGCCACTTACCTGGCCCAGCTGGCCAGCCCGTCTGGCCGGCCCAGCCCACCTCCTCCCCCTTGTCATCTTCCTCCTCTGCCAGGAGGACGAACAGAGGTGAGGCGTGGCGCGCGCCCGAGAGGCCTCGGCCACCTCCTGCTTCGCGCTGGAGGCCGCCCTTCGTCCTAATCCACGCCACGGAGCGCCACGCACCTCCCTGCCTCTCTTCCTCACTCTCCCGCGCCCTCATCCTCTCCCCTGGATTTCTCTCTCACTCGCCCGAACGGAGCCGCCGCCACCGACGAGCTCCCTCGCGGCCACCGCCACCCCCTAGCCTCGCCGAAGCGCTCAAAGGCTCCGCCTCGACCCCCTCTCTCTTCCCACCGAGCCACAAGGCCCCGGACGTGCCGCAACACCGCCCTCGATGTCTTCTTCAACCTCGGGACCGCCGGCCATCTTCGTCAAATTCGTCGGCTCCGGACCGTCCCCGACCTCGCCGAGCGTCCCCTCGTCATCGCCGTGAGCCACTGACCTTCTCCCCTAACTCAGCATGCTCTCCTCCGTGCCGTAGCGCCGTTCCCCACGAGCACCGAAGCCACCGTCCGCCATTGCTGCTGCACGCATAGCCCCCGTGCTCCCCTGGCCTCACTGTGCTGCTCTTAGTGCTCCCCATGTCTAGCAGGTGCTGCCCAGCCTCTCCATTTGCTCACTGATGCTCCGTAGCGACGCGCCCGAGCACCACCGAACACCATCGCCGCCAAAGCTCGTCGCCGGCATGAGTTCCGGCGACCCCACGACCTCCCACTTGGTCCTCTGGATGCGCGAGAGCAAGGGCCATCCCCTGGTGCCCTCAGCACGCCAAACTGATGCCTCTAGCGCAAGTCCGGCGTGCCCCCGCCGTGTTCTGTGGTCGCCGTCGGCGGGTCTCCGACGTGCTGACGTGGCGTCGTCGTTAGGGGCTAATGACCCTGCTAATTAACCCCTGTGACACTGACAGCTGGGCCCCGCCATCTAATTAATCGTAGATTAGTTTCTGTTTAGTTTTAACTAATGTCAGTGGGCCCACGCGTCAGCTTTGACTAAGCTGACGTGGCTGTTGACTGGGCCCACATGTCAGCGACACTAATCAGCCCCAGTCACTGACCAGTGGACCCCACTGGTCAGGTTTGACCTGAATCTGCCCCGTTGACCTGATGACGTCAAGGTGATGTCATGCTGACGCATTAAATGATTTTCTGGATTTAAAATAAATCAGAAATTCCAGAAAATTGTATAAACTTCTAAAATTCATAGAAATTCAACCGTAACTCCAAATTAAATAATTTATATATGAAAAATTATCAGAAAAATTCAAGGAATCCATCTGTACCATTTTCATGCATGTTAGAACAACTTATCACTACTGTTTAGCACAAATCAATTAAATGGCATTTAAATAACCACATATGGAGTTTGAATTTGAATCTTGGATTCAAACCAACTTCATTTAATCTGGTTTTAGGTGCATTAGCCCAAAACACATTCATATTGCCATGTCATAGCATGCATCATATTGTGCATTGCATTGATCGTGTTTTTCTGTATTTGCCGGTAATTGTCCCCTCTCGATAGACGTGTACCGACGATGTGATCGATGACACCGATGAAGAGCTATATTATCTTCAGAAGTGCCAGGCAAGCAAAACCCCCTTGTTCATTCCGATACAATCCCACTCTCTCGCTCCTGCTCTCTTTTACTGCATTAGGACAACAACGATATATTTGTTACTTGCTGCGGTAGCTGAACCCCTTTATCCTCTGCATGACCTGTCATTGCCACAGTAAATAGATGAAACCCACTAGCATGAGTAGGAGTTGTTTGAGCCCTGTTGTGCCTACTCATTCATGCTTTTGTCATGCCTGCTACTGCTTAGAGTTGTGTCAGGTCTGATTCATCGGGGATGAATCAGAGGCGTGTGAACATGTCCTACTGGGTGTGAGCTAAGTGTGTGAACACGATTTGGTAAAGGTAGCGGTGAGAGGCCATGTAGGAGTACATGGTGGGTTGTCTCATTGCAGCCGTCCTCAGGAACTGAGTTCTGTGTTTGTGATCCATGACCAGTTACTACCACACATTGGGTTCCGGTAACTCGACCCCTCTCGACTTATTAATCAACATGAACTCTGTCCAGGAGTTGCAACTAGTTTCTGGTGTTTGTAGGTAGTGTTAGTAGTCTACCAAGTGGCACCCGGTACAGGTGGGCTTGGGACAGACTAGGCACAGTGGCACGGTGTACCAAGTGGCACCCGGATGGTGGGCTTGGGAACCCTGCTCACATCGTTTGGGGCCGTGAGCGACACCCCGGCCGGATCTCCTTGCGGATGGAACCCGAATAGGCGATAAACCTGGACTAGAGACTTGTTCGGTTAGTCAGGTCGTGGCCGACTCCCTCGCCCGGCTTCCGCTTGAAGGTTGCCGAGGTACAGGACGTGTACAGGGCGGTAAGTGGCGAGAGCGTGTGTGAAGAAGTACACCCCTGCAGGGTTATCATTATCTATTCGAATAGCCGGATTCCTCGGATATGGAAACTTGGACCCCTTGCATAGTTCATAGACAAGTGAAAGTGGATACTCTAAAATACGCAAGATAAGCGTGAGTGCTATGGATGGCGTTCTCGTAGGGAGACGGGAGCGGATCCATAGTGGTGTATTGGTTGGTGAATATGTGGACTCGTGTGCGCCACTTCAAAAGAGTTACTTGCAGTCGTAGTTCAGGATAGCCACCGAGTCAAAGCTGGCTTGCTGCAGTCAAACCCCTCCACCCCCTTGTTGATAATGATGCATATGTAGATAGATCTGATGTAAGTCTTGCTGGGTACATTTGTACTCACGTTTGCCTATTTTATGTTTTGCAGAGAGACTTCAGTCTCACTAGTAGTTCCGCGTGGACTTCGACGTTTAGCTTGTTACCTCAGCTACGATCTTGAGCCCCAGCAGGATCTGGTAGATAGTCAGGCTTCTCAGCCTTTTTCATTTATAGATGTCTGTACTCAGACATGATAGCTTCCGCTTGTGCTTTGTTCTGTATGCTCTGAATGTTGGGTCATGAGACCCATGTTTGTAATATCTCGCTCCTCGGAGCCTATTGATAAATTACTTGAGTCATAGAGTCATGTTGTGATGCCATGTTGTATTTGCACATATCGAGCATATTGTGTGTATGTTATTGAAATGCTTGGTATGTGTGGGATCTGACCATCTAGTTGTTTATCTTTAGTAGCCTCTCTTACCGGGAAATGTCTCCTAGTGTTTCCACCGAGCCATGGTAGCTCGCTACTGCTCCGGAACACTTAGGCTGGCCGGCATGTGTCCTTCTTCGTTCCTGTGTCTGTTCCTTCGGGGAAATGTCACACGATGAATACCGGAGTCCTGTTAGCCTGCTACAGCCCGGTTCACCGGAGTCCTGCTAGCCCAGTGCTACAGCCTGGATTCATTCGCTGATGACCGACACGTTCGATGCTGGGTCATGGATGCATGTCCCTGTAAGTTTGTGCCACTTTAGGTTTACGACTAGCCATGTCAGCCCGGGCTCCTTATCATATGGATGCTAGCGACACTGTCATATACGTGTGCCAAAAGGCGCAAACGGTCCCGGGCAAAGGTAAGGCAACACCCGTGGGAATACCGTGCGTGAGGCCGCAAAGTGATATGAGGTGTTACATGCTAGATCGATGTGGCATTGAGTCGGGGTCCTGACAGCGTTGGTATCAGAGCTTGACTGCCTGTAGGATTACCAAGCCAAACTGGTCGAAGTTGAGTCTAGATATTCTTTAGTTATATAAGGGAATTGATTGTGGGATGGAACGTAAGGCTCTTTTACTCCTTATACCTCATGGCCTTCTGATCTGAGTCATCATCTTCTCTTCTACGGGGATTAAGAACTAGGCTATCTCTTCTTTCTATCAGGATCACGTGTTACTAATCCGTAGACTTATAAGATTGTTGATTCAAGCCTCAGTTCAGTTCCTACTATCTTCTGTATGTTAACCGTTGATCTCGAAACCTTGATATTGTGCTTCTGAGTGGTTATGCCACCATTTTTGTGAATGTCTCAAATCTTTTCTGAGCATTTACAGCCGTTATGCTGTCCGAGTCATCCCAGGTTTCTATACAATCTGATGCAATTTGCAAATTCCTTCCTCCCGTTTCAATGTTCCCATGGGCCAGATTAACCACACTAATCAGTGAGTTGAGGTACTCCGTTACCTTGACATATATGTTGGAGATATTATTATGACCCTAGGTGTCTTAGGGGATCATCTAGTAATTTAGCCATGATTTGTGTTCCCAATGTGATGATTCTGGCCATCATTCTCGAAAGCATCCCGTGATGCTACTTAGTAATAGGTATTCTGTTCCTGGGTTCTTGAACCCGAGATTCACTCTACCTACTTCATGTTGATAGTAATTGCTAGTGCCTTCAGGATATTAGTAACCTTTGCGATAGTCCTTGAAGTCCGTGGTATCTTCTTCTTCCAAATACCATGAACTACTTATGGCAGAAGTTCCTCGTTGAACTGAAATATCACAACAGGATTATTCTTGATGAGTTCTCCATTATATATTGTGGCCCTGCCAGTTCTACCTTTCTGCATGGGTTATCCGGAAGAAATATGTTGAACTTCGTTCGACATGCTAATCCATGCTTCCACAACTCAGAAAATTATATGTTCCTTTGAGTTGTTCTCTTTAGTTGCATTCTGACCCTCGTCTATCAATTGATAGTCAAGAGTATGCGTGCATTCGTTCGTCGATGCCTATGACTCTTGTGGTCTGTCAAGCCATTCTATTCTGGAGTGACTAGGAGAAACAAACTCCAGTACCTATTCCATATCTAGGATTGGGTCAAAGAAGTTGTGCTCCGCAGATCAAAATGCCAATTCCGCTTTTGCTCTGTTCTACCTTGGAGTATTACCATCTTTATATCGGGATTGTTATAGGAATTACACACCATCCTATGAACTCTTGGTACAGTGATACTTCTTGCCATCATTGTCCATTCCTCGGTTCCTGTGTTATTGTAACCAGAATGCCGACAAGTGAATCGTGGCGTGTGAAATCAATACTGCTAGCAACTCTGTTGCTTGGTAGTTAAATGGACGATAACCTCATTCTCAGCGTATTGATTATTGAATCGTCACCCTAAGACTGATCGTGCTATCTAGTTCTTATTTCGGTGCACCCTTCGATTGATGAGTTAGGTTCTTTTCAAGTCCTCACTCATTTGATCATATCGTCTTTCCCTCAAAAGCAAGATTGTTCTCGGGCTTAGTAACATATCGGTGGTTCGTGATTTTCTGAAGATCTTCTCGGAAGTATTACCAGGTTGTCACCTGACCGCTGTGTTGAGCTCGTGATCAAGTTGGTTTCTTGTGAACCACCTTCTCTCCAAGAATCGGTGTTAGATATCCCTGAGCTAGTTGGTTAAGCTAGACAACAACTTGGAGAATTGGAAGATAAAAGCTTGCCTGACTTAGTTCGTTCCAAAGGGATATTCTTGTGTAGTGTGTGTTGAAGAAAGATGATATCTTCATCGGTTGGTCCCTGTGATCAGTTGCTGGACCTATTGTCTTATCAATCCTTTGATTGGAGTATGGGCTATCATCCAATCAGACCAGAACCAACGATATTCGTAATGTTGTCTTACTCGTGGTTGATCCCTCGAGTATACACCATTATATCTTTTGGGTCTGACCCATGCTATCACTTGTTCACTTAACTATGGAATTCCTTTTAAAAGGAAACCCAGATGAATTGTTGTTGAGCCCATTGACAACATCCTTATCTCCTCCATGATTTTGTTTGACATTAAGCTAGTGTTGGAAACTTTTGAAAGCATTTTCTTCATGCTAGCTCATGAAGTATTTGTTTGATGAAAGGAGTGACTTCCTCTTATACACGTGCATTTGGTGAAAGTTGCCGCCGTGGATTTGAGAAAGTTAGTTTTGCTTCCTCTGGAACCATCCCAAGTCAGTCATGCATACGTGCGAAGTATTCTGTGGTCTGGAGACTTGCAACCTTCATTCCATATGTGTTCCAAGCACACCAAGCCACTGATTGAGTTGTTCAAAGATAAAGGAGTCTGTCCAAGGTGAACTCTTTGGACTTCCACGCGTGGAGACTTCGATGTCATTAATGATGGTTCCCCCTCCTGAACTCGGTAGTGTTTTATTATAAGACTACTTTGTGGTCATGCTTGTCTTGGACATCGTGTTCACATGTTGTAGCAGAACCAGCTCATGTTTTGGAGCTTGCTATCGTAGTTCATTTCCCGAGAATCTCGCAACGTCATCTCGTCGATTTGTGTTGCAAACTTTCATTTTTCTTCCTAGACTCGATGAGTCTGGAATATCCTGACACCAACCAGATCTGAGTCTCAGGCAGATATGATGGTTGGAATATTTCCCAAGAACTATAATATTGGTCCCTCGATAACCGGTAAAGTGGATGTCGTGGCCAACACACCCAGCCGGAAGACCTATTATTGTAGTATCTTGTTTGCAGAAGTTGGCCACCTCCCCATAGGGATTTCGTAGGAATTACTCCCTAGTTGCCCCTATGGATTTTTGTGTTCCCGAAGTCCGACCTTTACCTGATGTTCTAGATACCAGACCATTTCAAGGAATGGGATACGCTAGTACATCAAGGAGAACATTAGAAGCGGAGTGCTAAATGTCTCTCGGTCGATCATCCAGATTTTATTTCCTTGGCCCCGCCAAGGGTGAAGTCTGAGAAGGTGTTATTTTCCTTTGCGTCTGCATCATCCATCATTAGCCATCATGGTAGTAAGTTGTGTTACCGGACCCTTGACACGGATGTTGGTAAAACCTTGATAAATATGGAAATGCTCAAGTTCTTGAGAGCACGCACAAGCGCTACGTGTTATCATCGGCACTAACTGGGTCTGCTCTCAGTTTCCTCGGCAATGCTATGACCTATTCAAACAGTGAATTCACTCTCTATTGTTGGGTTCTTCCCCAGTTACTAGAATCATTCCCAGCATTTGCATTTTGTTCCCAGCTTGCACCGCCAATGTGCCATTCTACCACGGGTCTCTTCCATCTCCGGTGATAAGGAAATTCATCCATTACGTTGTCTTCAACAAGGTAATCCACATCATCCAAGTCCGAGTATGCCATTCTACCGACCCCCGCCAATCGATTGCTGTGATTTGCCTTAGGCTGATATAGAGAGTCTCAATGATCTCTATATCAAAGGTAATTCTTTTTGCCACTTAAGATAATAATCTACGAATCACCCTCCTCCAGGATGTTTCGTCGTGGTATCATGGCAATTCAACTCCTCGCTATGTTGACAACCGATCACCACATTCTTAAGTCTGGAATTGCTGTCTACCTAGTGAACCTCGTCACCTGCTCCACTCCGTCCCTCTAGAGGTATGCTTCGTCTCTCAGCTCGAGAGATGTTGCTATGTCACATTTCGGGAGTTAATCCTGAGTTGTTCGACCTTCGAGAAGACCGATCCTTCTAGAGTTTTCCTTTCCTCTTCTTGTCATGATTAGCTGGAGTTCTCAGAGCAAGACGACAAGACAAAGATGGTGTTCAAATCAACGTTCATTTGAAGTGCAACCTGGATCGTGAAGATTGTACTAGTTTGCATTTCCCCTTCATCCTACCCTACGCTTGAATCTCGAGATGAGATTCTTGTTTAGTGGGGGTGAGTTGTCACATCCCTAGCTTCTGGTAATGCTCTAGGCTAGCTTCATGTGTGCATCATGTTTAAATTCTGAAATTTGAACTGAGGGAAATTGGAAGCCTCAAAACCCTAAATAAAAGAAGGGCAAAAACCCTAAAATCTCATTCATTGTTCCAAAATGCTCTTCTTAGATGTTTAATATTTTTGGCAAGGGTTTTGATCCAAACCAAAAATAATGAACATTTTAAAAGGATTTATTTTGGGACTTTGAATTTAAATCAATACTATTTTGAATTTGAACTTATATCCAAATATTACTGAATATATGTTCAAATAACTGAAACATTTTGTATGTGCTTTGGTATAATCCCATTGTGCTAAATAAAATGTTCAGGGGAATTTTGTCACTGTCTTTGAATTTGTTTTATTTCAAAACAGTGGCAAAAGATTAAATAAAAACAAAACAGAAGAAAAAAAATAAAATAGAGCAGAAAGCCTACCTGGGCCACTTACCCGCGGACTACCTGGCGCCACTTACCTGGCCCAGCTGGCCAGCCCGTCTGGCCGGCCCAGCCCACCTCCTCCCCCTTGTCATCTTCCTCCTCTGCCAGGAGGACGAACAGAGGTGAGGCGTGGCGCGCGCCCGAGAGGCCTCGGCCACCTCCTGCTTCGCGCTGGAGGCCGCCCTTCGTCCTAATCCACGCCACGGAGCGCCACGCACCTCCCTGCCTCTCTCCCTCACTCTCCCGCACCCTCATCCTCTCCCCTGGATTTCTCTCTCACTCGCCCGAACGGAGCCGCCGCCACCGACGAGCTCCCTCGCGGCCACCGCCACCCCCTAGCCTCGCCGAAGCGCTCAAAGGCTCCGCCTCGACCCCCTCTCTCTTCCCACCGAGCCACAAGGCCCCGGATGTGCCGCAACACCGCCCTCGATGTCTTCTTCAACCTCGGGACCGCCGGCCATCTTCGTCAAATTCGTCGGCTCCGGACCGTCCCCGACCTCGCCGAGCGTCCCCTCGTCATCGCCGTGAGCCACTGACCTTCTCCCCTAACTCAGCATGCTCTCCTCCGTGCCGTAGCGCCGTTCCCCACGAGCATCGAAGCCACCGTCCGCCATTGCTGCTACACGCATAGCCCCCATGCTCCCCTGGCCTCACTGTGCTGCTCTTAGTGCTCCCCATGTCTAGCAGGTGCTGCCCAGCCTCTCCATTTGCTCACTGATGCTCCGTAGCGACGCGCCCGAGCACCACCGAACACCATCCCGCCAAAGCTCGTCGCCGGCATGAGTTCCGGCGACCCCACGACCTCCCACTTGGTCCTCTGGATGCGCGAGAGCAAGGGCCATCCCCTGGTGCCCTCAGCGCGCCAAACTGACGCCTCTAGCGCAAGTCCGGCGTGCCCCCGCCGTGTTCTGTGGTCGCCGTCGGCGGGTCTCCGACGTGCTGACGTGGCGTCGTCGTTAGGGGCTAATGACCCTGCTAATTAACCCCTGTGACACTGACAGCTGGGCCCCGCCATCTAATTAATCGTAGATTAGTTTCTGTTTAGTTTTAACTAATGTCAGTGGGCCCACGCGTCAGCTTTGACTAAGCTGACGTGGCTGTTGACTGGGCCCACATGTCAGCGACACTAATCAGCCCCAGTCACTGACCAGTGGACCCCACTGGTCAGGTTTGACCTGAATCTGCCCCGTTGACCTGATGACGTCAAGGTGATGTCATGCTGACGCATTAAATGATTTTCTGGATTTAAAATAAATCAGAAATTCCAGAAAATTGAATAAACTTCTAAAATTCATAGAAATTCAACCGTAACTCCAAATTAAATAATTTATATATGAAAAATTATCAGAAAAATTCAAGGAATCCATCTGTACCATTTTCATGCATGTTAGAACAACTTATCACTACTGTTTAGCACAAATCAATTAAATGGCATTTAAATAACCACATATGGAGTTTGAATTTGAATCTTGGATTCAAACCAACTTCATTTAATCTGGTTTTAGGTGCATTAGCCCAAAACACATTCATATTGCCATGTCATAGCATGCATCATATTGTGCATTGCATTGATCGTGTTTTTCTGTATTTGCCGGTAATTGTCCCCTCTCGATAGACGTGTACCGACGATGTGATCGATGACACCGATGAAGAGCTATATTATCTTTAGAAGTGCCAGGCAAGCAAACCCCCTTGTTCATTCCGATACAATCCCACTCTCTCGCTCCTGCTCTCTTTTACTGCATTAGGACAACAACGATATATTTGTTACTTGCTGCGGTAGCTGAACCCCTTTATCCTCTGCATGACCTGTCATTGCCACAGTAAATAGATGAAACCCACTAGCATGAGTAGGAGTTTTTTGAGCCCTGTTGTGCCTACTCATTCATGCTTTTGTCATGCCTGCTACTGCTTAGAGTTGTGTCAGGTCTGATTCATCGGGGATGAATCAGAGGCGTGTGAACATGTCCTACTGGGTGTGAGCTAAGTGTGTGAACACGATTTGGTAAAGGTAGCGGTGAGAGGCCATGTAGGAGTACATGGTGGGTTGTCTCATTGCAGCCGTCCTCAGGAACTGAGTTCCGTGTTTGTGATCCATGACCAGTTACTACCACACATTGGGTTCCGGTAACTCGACCCCTCTCGACTTATTAATCAACATGAACTCTGTCCAGGAGTTGCAACTAGTTTCTGGTGTTTGTAGGTAGTGTTAGTAGTCTACCAAGTGGCACCCGGTACAGGTGGGCTTGGGACAGACTAGGCACAGTGGCACGGTGTACCAAGTGGCACCCGGATGGTGGGCTTGGGAACCCTGCTCACATCGTTTGGGGCCGTGAGCGACACCCCGGCCAGATCTCCTTGCGGATGGAACCCGAATAGGCGATAAACCTGGACTAGAGACTTGTTCGGTTAGTCAGGTCGTGATCGACTCCCTCGCCTGGCTTCCGCTTGAAGGTTGCCGAGGTACAGGACGTGTACAGGGCGGTAAGTGGCGAGAGCGTGTGTGAAGAAGTACACCCCTGCAGGGTTATCATTATCTATTCGAATAGCCGGATTCCTCGGATATGGAAACTTGGACCCCTTGCATAGTTCATAGACAAGTGAAAGTGGATACTCTAAAATACGCAAGATAAGCGTGAGTGCTATGGATGGCGTTCTCGTAGGGAGACGGGAGCGGATCCATAGTGGTGTATTGGTTGGTGAATATGTGGACTCGTGTGCGCCACTTCAAAAGAGTTACTTGCAGTCGTAGTTCAGGATAGCCACCGAGTCAAAGCTGGCTTGCTGCAGTCAAACCCCTCCACCCCCTTGTTGATAATGATGCATATGTAGATAGATCTGATGTAAGTCTTGCTGGGTACATTTGTACTCACGTTTGCCTATTTTATGTTTTGCAGAGAGACTTCAATCTCACTAGTAGTTCCGCGTGGACTTCGACGTTTAGCTTGTTACCTCAGCTACGATCTTGAGCCCCGGCAGGATCTGGTAGATAGTCAGGCTTCTCAGCCTTTTTCATTTATAGATGTCTGTACTCAGACATGATAGCTTCCGCTTGTGCTTTGTTCTGTATGCTCTGAATGTTGGGTCATGAGACCCATGTTTGTAATATCTCGCTCCTTGGAGCCTATTGATAAATTACTTGAGTCATAGAGTCATGTTGTGATGCCATGTTGTATTTGCACATATCGAGCATATTGTGTGTATGTTATTGAAATGCTTGGTATGTGTGGGATCTGACCATCTAGTTGTTTATCTTTAGTAGCCTCTCTTACCGGGAAATGTCTCCTAGTGTTTCCACCGAGCCATGGTAGCTCGCTACTGCTCCGGAACACTTAGGCTGGCCGGCATGTGTCCTTCTTCGTTCCTGTGTCTGTTCCTTCGGGGAAATGTCACACGATGAATACCGGAGTCCTGTTAGCCTGCTACAGCCCGGTTCACCGGAGTCCTGCTAGCCCAGTGCTACAGCCTGGATTCATTCGCTGATGACCGACACGTTCGATGCTGGGTCATGGATGCCTGTCCCTGTAAGTTTGTGCCACTTTGGGTTTACGACTAGCCATGTCAGCCCGGGCTCCTTATCATATGGATGCTAGCGACACTGTCATATACGTGTGCCAAAAGGCGCAAACGGTCCCGGGCAAAGGTAAGGCGACACCCGTGGGAATACCGTGCGTGAGGCCGCAAAGTGATATGAGGTGTTACATGCTAGATCGATGTGGCATTGAGTCGGGGTCCTGACACCTTATGTATGATGTGCTTAGAATTGCTTGTAGAAAAGTTTGTGTGCCTAGATCTAGTGCTAGTCTTAATGTACATAATGGGGGTTAGGTTATGCTTAAGAAAGCAATTAAAGCTAAGTTACTTTAATAGCAACTTTTCGAATTGTAGGATGGCACCGTTCGTTTTCTTGGAAACTTCTGCTGAGGCGGCGGCGAACCGTGAACGCGAATTGATTGAGGAAAAGATGAACTTGTGGATCGAAGCCATTGATGCGTTGAATGCGGAGTGTAGGGCCTTTTCATATAATTATTTCAATAAAGACCGTTCTAAAAATTTTATAACAAAAAAGGAGAGGCTGATGAAGAAGCTCAAGACGGCGGAAAAAAATTGTAGGCGTGATCTTGCAATGCAAATTACATTGTGTGCGACAACGGCAGAATATGCTGAGATAGACATGGGCAATCATGGTCAGGTCATTGATTGGTTAGTTCGCCAACCATTCTCGTCGGATGAGAACCGTGCATCTCGTTGGGCATGGGTCAAAAAAATAAATGATGTTATTTGTTGCAACCCGGGACCGTACGCCGCATAGTATTGCATGAGGCTATGTTATCTTTGTCATTTGAACTATAATGACATGTACCCTATGCTTGGTCGTCGTTTGAACTACTATGACTTGTACCCTTAACATTTGAACTCATTAAGAACTTGGTGTTGTATGTCATATCAAGTTACCAAGTGTTGCACTCTACTTAATTTATTTTATGTTTTTGTTTATGTCATCTTGAACCCGTATGTTCATGTAGGATGGACAGTCGATCCATGACTATGAACATAGCGTGTGAGAAGATCATGGCGGAGCGACACCGTTGCTTGAAGAAGGAATGTGAAGCATGGTTGAAGAGTTGTGATGAGGCAAATGCGGCCATGAAGGATTTCAGCAAGTATCACTTTATCGAGGAACCTTCTGATGCTAAGGAGAAAAAAGCATTCCGAAAGCTTGTGAAGGAGAAAGAGAGGATGCTTGATCAGCTACAAGACCAGGAATATGCTTGCAGACACGCTTTGGCAGTTGAGATTGCGTTCACTGCAAGCAATGAAAAATTCCGTGAGATGGACTTGAGGAAACCCGGGCAGGTCATAGGATGGGCAATCAAACAGGGCGTGTCAGAGAATCCCGCGCGCCGTGCTGCATGGGCTTGGTTCCGTGAAACGAATGGTGTGTTGGGTCATTGGGCAGGATCCACAGACTTTCAACTGAAGCGTAATCAAGGGCATGACGATCAAATTGAACGTCTGATAAGTATGAGGCTTATGTTACCTGTTTAGTTTGAACTGATCAAATCAAGGTCGTCGAGCTTGAGCTATTAGTTTGAACTGATGTCATTCGAACCGGGTCATGTTTTAATTAGTTTGAACATGTGCTATTCGTGGATTTAATGAACTGTGTTGAGTTGAATTATGTATGTGCTTGCGAGATAGAATTGGGTATATTATGCTAACATTCGACACATATGGGGCAAAACAGGGGAGAGGAGGGACCAGATCCTACCGCCACAGGCCATGGCGGTAGTGTCCAGCACCCTACCGCCATGGCCTGTGGCGGTAGGGTCCAGTCCTACCGCCAACGATCTTGGTTTCTTCGTCACAGAACCGTTGCCCCCCCTACCGCTATGCAACCTGGCGGTAGGGTCCAGCACCCTACCGCCATGGCCTGTGGCGGTAGGGTCCGGTCCTACCGCCAACGGTCTTGGTTTCTTCGTCACAGAACCGTTGCCCCCACCCCCTACCGCCATGCAACCTGGCGGTAGGGTCCAGCACCCTACCGCCATGGCCTTTGGCGGTAGGGTTCTAACTCCGAAAACAGAGCACTCTGTTCTGTTATATCTCACTTCTCTTCACAGCACAACAGTTTTTCAATAAGAATCATGACAAATCCCAGAATACACTAACAAACTAAATTCATTCACAACACATTGCAAACATATTCACACCAAATTCAATACAAATGGCAAATTCATTCACGACAAGTTGACGACACATGGATTTTTGCCTTAGTACTACATAGTTCATGATAAATTTGGCATGGCTTCATCCGGTTACATGACGAGTCCACCGAAGGTGAAGGCTCTACTGAGTCATACGGGGCCATTTCCCCTTCCTGTCACGTGCCTCATCCTCCTCTTGTGCCTTGCGAGCTCTTGCAAGCTTTCTTGCCCTCTCCTCCTCACGAGCAAGCTTCGCTTGGCGTGCCCTCTCCTCCTCGCGTTGCTTCCGCTCCATCCTCTCTTTTTTACGACGCTCTTCCTCCAAGCCTCTTTGAAACCTTTCTTCGAACAGCCGTTGGCGCCTAAAACAATCTTCTAATTGGTCCTTTTGGATATCTTTTGGCACTTCATGATCTATCCAGCTGAAGTACTTGCATAAAGGAGGCGGTGACTGCATATAAAACGGATGTTAGTGATGACACACATTTGAGAGTAACATGTTACTTCTCTAGCATACCGGTGGAAGGTCATAGGCGTTAGTTGGAAGCGCACGATTGTAAGCATAATTGGGGCAAACAAAATATCTCCTTCCTTCGGTCCATGACTTCTTTCGGTCGGTGGACTCCTTCACCTTGCAAACATCTCCACACCAATATGGCGGAATCTTCACATCCTTCTCCTTCACCTTGTCCAAAGATGCGTCCTTCCACTTGTGTGGCATGTCTTCATGGTGAGCACACGGTGGCCTTGTCATGGAACCGGATGAAGCCATGCCCTACAACAAATAAATATGTTAAGTCTAAATATGAACACATTGACATGTAAAGGGGCAAATATATCAACACATGCGTGAACATATTAAAAGTAGTACCATTCACATTATTTAACCATCCGGATTGAGCAACACATCGATAGGCCTTCCCCTATCAACCCGACGTGTCCTAGAACCACCGGATACACGGCCATGGGCCCCTACAAGGCTAGTCCTTCCTCCACGGCCACGGCTCCCTCCAAGGCTAGTCCTTCCTCCACGGCCGCGGCCCCCTCCAATGTTAGCCCTTCCTCCACGGCCATGGCCCGCTCCAAGGCTACTGCTCCATCCACGTGTTTGACTAGTGCCTGTGTTGGTTCTTCGTTTCTTGCATGTCCTAACGTTGTGTCCTGTGTCATTGCATTCTCCACAATTGTTGTTTTCCGGTGGCTCCATGAAATGACCACTACCAAATTGCTTCATTCCGGTGTATCCAGCTAGATCATCCATGTCACTCCGGAATCTCTTATTTCTTCTTCTTCCCCTCATAGGCACCATGAGTGCGGGATCTGGTACAATGTCTGGCCCAACATACTCAGGCCACTGTGAGGCATCAAGGAAAGGATTGAACCGAGGCGCCCATGTCAACCTTGTTCTTTCCAATGTAAACTCGTGCAACCGCACCGTTGTGCCATCGGATACGTTCATGTTTCTCACCCGTGCTGCGGTCATCAAATGCGAGCAAGGCCAATGATACTTGTGTGGCCTCTCACACTAGCACCAACGGTTTTTAAGGCGCACCTCGTAAGCAACTCCACCGTAAGACCTACCGTCCCTTGTTGTCCCACTCGGCTCATTGATTTGATAGATCATTTCTTTTTCATTATATGTGATCACTTGTTGTTTGGCAGACTTGCGCGCTTGATGCAACAACCAATCATGAACCTTTAATGGATAGTCCATCTTTTCCCCAATCCACTTGGCCGTGCTTGCAGAATGCTTTAGGAAGTACTCATTGAGCTTGATGAAAGTGTACTTGAGTATTGCGGTCACCGGCAAGGAACGGACACACTTCAACACATTGTTGAAGCATTCCACCATGTTGCTTGTCATGTCCCCATATCGCATACCTCCTTCATCGTAAGCGTGTGACCACTTTTCCTTCTCCGGAAAGTGCCTAACCAAGAATTCTTTCCCCCCTTTGTTCTTCTCCAAAGCCTCGAGGAGTTTATCATATCGGGTCTTGAATGTGGCGGTGTTGAAAGCAACGCAAACAAGGGTAAGGTCTTTGCAAAACTCCTTGCTCTTGCATGCCCGGTAAAAGTTTGCAACAAAGTGTCTCATGCACCAACGGTGTTGGAGCTTTGGAAGACCGGGAATATCAACGTCTATTGCTTTGAGAATCCCATGATGGCGATCCGATATAATGCATACCTCTCGCTTGCCTATCACCTTGGTTCTCACATGCCCCATGAACCACTCCCAATTATCATCGTGCTCCGAAGGCACCAAGGCAAATGCCACCGGCAACACGTTATCATTTGAAGAGTGGGCCATCGCCACCATCAATGTGCCCTTGTATTTGCCGGTCAAGAATGTACCATCTATAGACAACACCGGGCGACAATACGTGAATGCCTCAATGCATTGTCCAAAGCTCCAGAAGGCACGACGAAACACTCCGTCAATTGACTCCACCCGATGGCGCATTCCCGGGTTTCGATGAGCAATTGCTGCGAACATCTTGCGGAGAATGTTATATGCAGCCTCATAATCACCATGCAACATCCTAATAGCGTTTGCCTTCGCCATCCATGCCTTCCCGTACTTGACCGGGTGTCCGAATTGTTCCTCAATCGAAGACATGAGAAACTTGACCTTCACGGTTGGATCATGTGCTATTTGATGCAACAATTTATATCCTAGATACTCCGACGTGAGTTGACGGTGTCCTTTGCTTCGGTCGGCCTTGTCCGGGGGTACGCACGTGTGAGTGCCAACATGACTCTTCAAGACCCATTGCCCGGTTTCTTTGATTTTCTACCGCGGACCATCCATTTGCAACCTTCTTTGTCACATTTGACCGTGTACCGAAGTTTTTGATTTGAATGACCAACAACAAACGGCCTATGGTTCCTAATGGCATAGTCACACAACCATATCTTGAACTCTACCAAAGAACCAAACTTGATGCCTTTCTTCAAATGAGCATTCTTATCCTCATTTTCTGGTCGAGGATCATTGAATTTGGGGCACGGCGTTGGCTCGGACAACCATAATCTCATCCCACCATCAACGACTGCATTGTCCGCAAGACTCACATCTCTAAACAAAGGTGGCCCTCTCTCCTTGCCGGTCACCTTCTTGTAGATTTCATTTTCTTGCGCAGTCAACCCATCCTCATCCAACTCTTCCTCCGGACCCTCGTCATCCGAGTTATACCCACACATACGGTTATAAGGGAGGGTACGGTCCATGTCTTGTTGCCGCACAATGACATCCAAGTTACCAATTGGATTGTAATGGATCTCTTCATTCTCCGAGTAAACATCCTCCTCTAGAGCAATAATAGCATCATCATCAACATGAGGAATAGCATCTTCTTCAACATGAGGAATAGCATCATGACGGAGTACTATGGCGCTAGCGTTGATATGATCTTCATTGGGTTGGCTACTTGGTGGTTGGCTAGAAGAATTGGGGACATACACCTCGGCACTGTCATCATGCATGGGGGAGGATGCATTGCGGTTGAGATCAATTTGCAAAGGAGGAGGAGGATCAACCTTTGTGGCAAAGATCTCAATAGACTTGTCTTGTGATGCGTCTACTTTTTCCATGTACACATTCCAATGCAATTGGGAGGTGATGGGCATACTCTTTAATCGGGACTTTACTCCCAATCCAATGTCATACCTCCCAATAAGCTTAACCTCGGCATTTGGGTCATTCCAATGTAAGACGCTTCTCACTTGAACTACAAGATCATCAAAGCTTGGACTTGTGTCAAAAACCATAGCCTCTTCCCCTTCATCGTCATTTCCAAGCATAAATGTGGACTTGTCCAAATAATGAACGTTTACGAGCTTATGCATCTAAGAAAATGGGAAGAATATAATCAATCCATATATGTCATCCAACCAACACAAATGGACAAATGAACGAAATTTTGCATAACTACTATTCATACTAAAGTTAACCTAACAATTAACCACTAACCCTTACCATAACCCCTAACATAACCACTATAACCCTAACCACCAACATAACCACCCAACATCCCTAACCCTAACCCTAACACCAACCCCTAACATAACCACAACCCTAGCCATAAATGCATCATAAATGCACACAACAACATCAACACCTAGGGTTTGCAATAAATTGACCAAATCAACACAAAACAAAGATCTCAACCAATCAAAAGAAGGGGGAATGGGGGAGGTACCTTGGGTGATGAAAATGCTCCGGGTCCACCGAAGAAATCCCTAGCAAATGGAGTGGATCTAGGGGGGTTTGTGAGGGGGAGAGAGGGGGAAGAGGAGCTGAGCACGGGGAAGAAGATGAGTGGGGAAGAAGAGTGGTGGTGGGGTCCACAAACCAGCCCTCCCCACCTTATCCAGAACACAGGACCCTACCGCCAGAGGTTATGGCGGTAGGCTCCAGTAACCTACCGCCGTAGGATATGGCGGTAGGCCCTTTTCCACGTCAGCGGCTGCCAACGGCCGTCAGTCGCCGTCAAATGGCCTACTGCCGTAGGCTATGGCGGTAGGGCACGCAATCCTACCGCCGGGTCCTCTGGCGGTAGGCAAAAGGGTCAGGTCCCGAAATTTTTCTGAACTGGGATCAGATCCCGATTTTCTTTCCTATATAAAAGGGTCAAAACACGAAATTCGGCCTCGCCCAGTCCCAAGTTCTGAAATCTGAATGCTGCCACTTACGCCATTTTGCTCTGACGAGTGTCTCAATCCAGCCCGATACGTCTCGCAAACGTCCCTGCCAGCTCCAAAAAATCTCCTATCCGTTTCCCGGCTGCCGCGCCACTCCCGCTCCCTTCCGCACCCCGGCCAAGACCAATGCCGCCGACGACAGCAGCAGCGGCAGCCGCCCTCCCTTCCCCCTCGCCGCACCGTCGCGGCCCCGCCGCAAGCGCAAAGTCCATCTGGCTAAACCCCAACCTCCCGAGCTCCCACCCCCTCCACCGCCAAAAATCCGCGGAGCTCCAGCGGCAGGACCACGCCCTCGACATCGCCGCCCTCGTGGTGGCGCTCTCCGCAGCGCGCGCGGCCCCCGACCTGGCCGCCGCGCTCTCGCCGCACCGCCCCGTCTCCCCGCGCCTCCTCTGCACGCTCCTCTCCCGCCTCCCGGACCCGCGGCGCGGCGTCGCCCTGCTCGACCTCCTCGCGCCCGACCTCCCCTCGTCGGCGCTCCTCGTCCCCTACAACCTCCTGCTCCGCGCCGCGTCCCGCGCCGGGCAGCTCCGCCTCGCCTCGGGCCTCCTCCTCGAGATGCGCGAGAGGGGCGTCGCCGCGGACGGCTTTTCCTACTCCACGCTTCTCGCCGCGCTCACCCGCGCGGGCCACCTCGACCACGCGCTCACCTTCCTGCCGCTCATGGAGGCCGACGCCGTGGCGCCGGACCTCGTGCTCTTCTCCAACCTCATCCACCTCGCCCTCCGCGCCGGCGACGCGCCCAAGGCGCTCGCGCTCTTCTCCCGCCTCCGCGCCGCGGGGATCAGGCCCGACCTCAAGGCCTACAACGCCGCCATCGCCGCCTACTGCAAGTCCGACCTGCTCCGCGACGCCAAGCGCCTGCTGCTCCACGACGTTCCGGCCGACGGCGTGGCCCCCGACGCCGAGTCCTACGCCCCGGTCCTCGCCGCGCTCGCGCGCCGCGGCCGGCACCTCGCGGCGGTCTCGCTCTTCTCGCACATGCGCGCCGTGGCGCGCGTCAAGCCCGACCTCTCCGTCTTCAACATCGTGCTCAACGCGTACGGGCAGCTGGACCTCGCGCGCGACGCCGACCGGCTCTTCTGGTCCATGCGCCGGGCCGGGGTGCCGCCGAACGTCGTCACGTACAACACCATGCTCCGCGTGTACGGCGACGCCGGGCTGTTCGGGGAGGCGATCCACCTGTTCGGGCTCATGTGCAGCACCGCCTCCGACGGCGGCAACAACGGCGCCGTCAGGCCCAACGTGGTGACGTACAACACCATGATCGCCATCCACGGCAAGGCGCTGGAGGACGACAAGGCCGGGAGCCTGGTGCAGCAAATGCAGGCCGGCGGCATCCAGCCCAACGCCGTCACCTACTCCACCGTCCTGTCCATCTGGGTGAACGCCGGGAAGCTCGACCGCGCCGCCAAGCTCTTCGATATGCTGCGGGAGTCCGGCACGGAGATGGACCCGGTGCTGTACCAGACGATGGTGGTCGCGTACGAGCGCGCCGGGCTCGTCTCGCAGTCCAAGAGGCTGCTGCGCGAGCTCAGAGACCCGGACCAGGCCATCCCCAAGGAGACGGCCATGAAGATCCTGGCCAGCGCCGGGCGGGTGGAGGAGGCCGCGTGGCTGTTCCGCCGCGCGGTCCACACCGGCGAGGTCAAGGACCCGTCGGTGCACAGGGCGATGATGGCGCTGTTCGCGAAGAACAGGCGGCACCGGAGCGTGGTGGAGGTGTTCGACGAGATGAGGAGGCTGGGCCACCTGCCGGACTCGGAGACGATCGCCGTTACCATGAACGCCTACGGGAAGCTCAAGGAGTTCGACAAGGCCGCGGAGCTCTACCGGGCGCTGAGGGCGGAAGGCTGCGTGTTCTCGGACAGGGTGCACTTCCAGATGCTCAGCTTGCTCGGAGCTCAGCAGGACTTCGACGCGCTGGAGCGGCTGGTCGGCGAGCTTAGCCATGACCCCAGCATCGACAAGAGGGAGCTCTATCTCGTGTCCGCCGGCGTCTACGAGAGGGCATACAGGTTTGACGAGGCGGCACAGATTATCAGCCAGATACGAAGTTCCAGCGATTTTCGCGTCCAGAAACTCAGATAAGGACGAAGCTTCAGTGCCTCCTCTAATGCCCAGAATTCAGGCTGCAGAGATTCTGACAAAATTTGAATGTCAGCAAGCTTTTAAAATCCAGTCTTGTGTCATTCCTTAGTGATTTACTTATATGCCTATTAGTATTAGGCATGTAAATATCAGATGGTTAGATTTATAAACACATGATTTCGGCAAAAATGCTGGTAAAATCCCCTGAACAAATTTGTTTGTTTGTTTGTGAATTTCCACAAACATTTCTGACTGAAACCTTGATTAAATGTTAGTTAATGCAGCCTCTTGACATCATAGCTACAGACCTTGAACTGTGCATTAGATTAAATGGGCTATCAACAAACAAATTTACAACAGAAGGTGATATACAACAATTGATGTTACCACCGATACAAATAAGACATTCTGCTAGATTACAATTCCTTTACCTCCAGACATGGCAATCCCGTATGAACAATGACATGATCTTATATCAGGGAAGAGAATCTAAAAATGAATATAAATAATAATGTACAAGTGCTCTCCCCCTAATAAGGGACATATGGCGTGGCAGGCACTTGATTCTTCTCCTCCACCTAAACAATTCTTAGGAGGCCTGATCAGTTCGAGGGATCCCATGCTTTTGGAACCATTCTGGCATATGAAACCTTTCGTACAGGGCTGGCCTCACATCCCTCTGGACAGAGAGATGCTTCAGGAGCGGGAAGATAACCTCCATCAGCTGAAAAACAGTACAAAAAAAATAAATCAATGAACATGTACAAATTAGAGGACCGGAACCATGAAATGACTGGTGTCAATTATCAGTTACTTGATCGTCTGAGTGTTGACCAGCTGAAAATGGAACACAAGGTATTCCATTCAAAGGCTGCACTATGAAGCTGAACGGATTGTTGTCGACAATGACGATTCTACTGAAATCTTTTGACAGGCAAGAAAGATCTTTCACATGCTCTCTATATTCCCTGAAATGGTACACCCCCGCTGATATCAGAAAATGAACTGGCTCATAATACTACATGCACTATCAGCCAGTCTTACTCCAAACAAGTATTATGTGCAAAAACATGCATGAGCAACTTATGCATGTAGAGCCAAATAAAGCACCATCGATTCATTACTAAAGACTAGCACAGGGACATGCCTTGTATGCAAGCAGAATTGATGAGCTGCTTCTTTCTCCTTTTTCTAAAATTGGCGCTATAAGGCATGATGAAGGGTATGGATGGACCATGAAGAAGAGACAGTAAATCCCTTGTATTCTGGCCACCCTGCCTTTGCAGTGCGGCACCCTTCATGGCTGGCATTGCACTGCAGAGATCCAGGGTCACGCCCCCAACAGTGCAGACTGTAGATATCACAGTCGCTCTAATCCTTACACTACTCAAACACTGCAGATTACCATCTTCGCTCTAATTTTTTCAGTAATCACCCACTGTATGGTACATTCGGTGCATGGCATGCCTTAAAAGAAAGGATTGTGTTAATATTGTCAGTTTGTCACTCAAATTGATGGGAAACGACCAATCTCTAGTATTGAACTTATACAAATTATAAATAAACTACATGCGCTTTTCCACCTAAAGAACTGCTGGTTTGCATGTAACATTCAACTGATTAGCTGTGTACACATCACAGAAAGCAAAGTAATGATGGCTATCATCAAGATGCAGCAGCAGCAACACGATGTTACAAAATCACTTGTATCCTATGCGGAAGTTTCTGTAACACTTACGTAGTAACAGTTGATGGACGATAGAGACGGAGTTTGAACCTATTGTGAGCATCTATTATGTCCACTAAAGGTCTTGCATAACCTGAGGAGAAATTTGGATAGGTATGGTGAGGAAGCTGACTGGGATCATGTGACGAGAGGGATGAATAAAATATTAGAAGCCACCATACCTTCCAAACCCGCTGTAAAGAGGATAAGATCTGCGAATTCACTAGTTTTCTGCAAGAACTCATGCAGACCAGGACGTTCAAAAACAGTAACATGATTCACCTTTTGTTTTCCTTCAACATCCTTTACAGATCACACCAGAAAAAAATCCTTTATCAGTAACGATTAAAAGGATAGCACAATAAAGTAGCAAGAGCAGAAGTTTGGTACCTTATCAGTTGATATGCACTCCATGTCAAAGCAATGTAATCCAGCTTCAACAGCTTGGGTGCGTACAATAGGAGGAAGACCAGATGATTCGTACGCAGAAACTAAAGTCTCGTCCAAGTCAAGCACTACCTGAAAAGGTAGTCCATATTTGTTCTGAGATAATGAATGAGTTTATAGCAGAATCATTAAAGCTGACTTCACACTAAATGTGGCTTGGATTTAGTTTTAACACAAATGTTAATTCAGTTGATTCTATTTTGTGGGAAGCCATAAGCTCATCATACTAAATACAGTATAAGAAACCCTGTTATGAGTATATGTGCCAGTAAAACAGCACACATGCCGGTTCATCTATCATGACCAAATGCGTAATATCATAATTCATATCCAATCACGCTGCCAGTGTTGAGGGGCAGGCTCAGATATCTTCTCAAATAACAGCAGCGACAAGAAGTTTCCCAGAAATGGTCTCTCACAAATTGACTACAAGATCAGTGATCAGAAAAAACATATTGGCTAATCAAGTCATTTGATCCAGTAAAGGTAGCAACACCAGGATCCTGTAAATTCTCTAAACCAGCCATTGTCTAGAGATGAGATTAATGCAGTTGTTGGCTAATGGATCATTAGGCCCTTGTTTTGGGATTGAAGTGGCTACTAACACCAACTAAGCTTTTGTTTTGGATTTGCAATACAAGTGACTCTAGGTGCTCGTAATCGGAGACGGCGATTTTTTACCGCCCAACACCCTAAAATGGCCTGCTCTATAGCACACATACTAATTCAGCAGCAAATAAAACATACTATCAATCAAAGCTAACCGAATTAACCAGGAAGAACACCCAATTAGCTCAAACCAACCTCTCCGCCTAATCCCAAATTCGCCAACCCGAAGACAGAAATGGACGGCAATTGGATGGAGACACTCCTCCTACATCCACTTCCTATCGAAATGGAATCCATCCCCTTCCAAAGTATCTATTGCTCCCTGACTGGAACAGCAAATAGCTCCAAGGAACCCAATCAAAAACCGAATCTTCCGTACCGTGAGGCGCTCGAGGGGCTCGGGCGGGGGCGCCGGGACGGGGGCGGCGTCGGCCGGGATCTCGGAGCGGAGCGGCATGAAGGCCACCTCCGGGGACGGCTGGTCGGGGGCGGCCGTGGCGGAGAGGAGCGGGTAGCGGAAGCCGACGAAGGAGAGGAGCTGGGCGCAGGAGGGCGTGCCGCGGAGGATCTGGAGCAGGACCTGGAGGAGGAAGCCGATCCAGCCGACGACCGCCTGCCACGCCTGCGTCGCCGCCTTCCCGCGCTGCTGGTGCTGCGCCGCCGCCGCCGCGGTCGGCGAGTACACCTCCGCGGCCGCCATGGGCGCCAGGGGAGGGGCTGTCGGGCCGCGCGGCGGGGGGAGGGGCCGAGGCGAGGCGAGGCCGGAGGCGACCGGAGGGAGGGGGAGGTGGTGGTGGTCGGGTGGTCTTTGTGGCCGCGTGCACGTACGTGGGGGCGGGCGTGTGGGCGTGCCCGGGTGGGCTTAGCGGAACAGGGGATCGGTGATTGGTGGGCGGATTCGGTGGGCCCGGCGGTCAGCGAGAGCACGGCTAAACTGGCGAGCTGCCGGAAGTGTAGTAAATTGTCATACGTGCACCCGGAGTTTTCTCTTGGTCACCAGTAGAAGTAGTATTTTTTTTTGTCTGCATGCATTCTGGCTGCTGGCTTGATGCTTATCCGCTCGTGTTAATTTGTTTTGTTTCGACGAAAGTATCAATGGTGGTGCAGTAATGTTGACACGTTAATCAAGTCAATCAGGCTGCGTTGATTTCGTTTGCTCCACAAAGCTTCGTTGATTCCAAAAGTTTTCTAAGGACAAATCATTGTTTTAGAAATGAGAATTAAGATAGAATTTGCTTTGCTATGCAAATTGCGCTAATTAATTTAAAAAATGGCTATTGCTGCATAAAATCATACTCCCCCTGTCCCATAACAAGACCTTAAGTACCAATTTAGTGCTCGCATGTTTTTTTTCAAATTTATTTCAGACTTCTTTACGCTATTCTTTTAGTTTCAGCATTATGCCGCGTTGGCTTAAGCCTTTTGGAGGTGTTTATAGAGCTAGAGTTTGCATGTGTGCGTGCATATGGATAAGGTATACGTGTGCCTTCATAAGTTGCACGCGGACGTGCATTCCTAGGGATATAATGTGTGTGTGATTAAAATTACATGGAGAAATTAAGATAGTTGGATCAGGTGTTTACATTTTTACTACGCAATTGCAGCAAATATTCCTTTCTCCCAGAGATGTCATGCTGTATTGCCCTGCCCTCAAGGGATGCTCGGCCGATATTTCTTTCTTGGCGATTGTACCTAAGTAGGTCATTTTCAGAAAAAGTTTCTGCCTAGGTAAGCAGGCACCTCTGATCCCTTTATTTTGTGTTCTCAACAACAATGAAAACGACGTGGGCCATGGTCACTGAATATACTACTAGTAGTGCTGATGTTTCGTGTAAAAGTTTGATAGTAAAAGACACCTAACAGGAGCCAGCCAATGGGAGAGACAAAAAAATGACCTTATCTGGTTGGGTTGAAGTCTTGTCCACCACGTGTTAGTAATATCTAAATGTAAAAGGGAGCGTAGTTCCCCCAGAGTACGGCAATACACTACTGGAGAAAGTATCCGGTGAAAACCAAGTGATAGCCGTGTTTCAAAAAAAAAATGAAGTTATTGGAGATGAGACGTTCTAAAAAACATGCTAGATTTCAGTTTCAAATCCCCCTTAAAAAGATTTCAGTTTCAAGTTCAACTTCGCGTTTGAGCTATGAAAAAACAAAAATCAGCAACACACAAATGCGAAACATGTAAAATTGTTGCGATTGATGGTGATTATTTTTGCTCCCAAGTGAAATTAAATTTGAATTTGAAACCTTGCATGTTTGTAAAACATCCTAAGGATGTGACACATTTTTTAATGTCTTTTAAATGTTTCAAACATGGGTTTTACTTGGTTTTCACCAGATATTCTTTCAAAACATTATTGTTGCGCCAAGCCGTAGAAATGACAAGCTTCGTTAGTGCAAAACATAAAATTCTCCTTTGAGATTGCACCCCACGAAACTGCCTGCCGCGTGGTTGTGTATGTGCTACGTACTGTGCCCTCTCGGCGTAAAAAAGAAACACATATTAGCCTGGACTCGCATACTAAGAGCATCTACAGTCAGCCTCCTTAAACCCGTCTCATACGCCTGGGTGGGCCGTCCAGTCACTGTCCAGTCATGAAATTTTAACCCAGACGGGTTTTTTAAACGAGCCTTAAATGTCCGGGCTGACCGATACCCCCATATCTAGCCCAAATATGGGCCGGATATGGGGGCACCCGACCACGCCCGCCACATCGGACCCGGCAGCACGACCCCACCTTCAATTGCATCAAATCCATCAAACTCTTCCTCCTCCTCCTCCCGCTGCCCTCCAAGCTTTCCCGTGCCGAGCCCGCCGTCCTCCACCTTTGCTCCCCATCCTCACCACTTGTCTCGATCCACCATCAGAGATGTCTTCCAGCCCGTCCCCGACCACCGCGGTGGAGACGCAGTCGATCATAGGGAGTACGAGGCAACGAGGGCGGCAGCGGATCATGCAGCCCAGATGCAGGCGGAGTAGGACGAGCAGGGCACATTCTGCCTGGAGCAGGACACATTCCGCTCGGAGCAGGCGTCAGGCTAGTGATCCAAATCCATCCGTCACGCTCGGATATTGGTTTCATTTTGACTTGTCCGGTTTGTAGAACTATGATTTGCTTTGGCTTTGTTTCGAACTGTTGAATCCGAACAATTTGCATCATATGATCGACGTGCATGGATTCCATGGATTTGAGGACCAAAATTTAAGAAATATGGATGTGCGGTGCAATATATGATGGGGGGCGGCGGGCGCTGTCCTCGGACGCACCCGCGGACATATAGTGGGCCGAATTTGCCAAGTTCGGTTGTAGATGCTCCAAGGAACATATAACACATGAAAGTCTATGTGTCGGCTCATAGAGTTATTGATCATAAATGGTCCTATATCGGTTGATGTGCCTCAATTTCTTAAATACCCAATGCAAGAAAAAGAGTAAAAATATGAACTCCTTTTTATACATACTACGCAACATGTGTATCTTCTATTTTTAAATAGGTAGCTTCATTAATTCATTTCTCTCAACATTCAAGCACGCAACATAGGAAAAGGCTCACCACAACATGCAAACATGCATGAGAATTTCCAACTATATAATAATCAAAATTTGACTATCTATGAGAACAAAAAGAATGAGGTATATATCACAAAAGATACACTATTGGATTTGTATTCTAAATAAGTTTTCCAGAACATGATTTTTAGGTCATGTAGTTTAGTTTTGACTTAAAATAAAAAGGGGTCTAATAAACACAGAGGGAAAATAGCTGATGGTTTATCTATCAGTGTAGAAAATTCATCAGCGAACCCATACCAAAGTACTGCAGTGTATGTATACCGGCAAAAATTTGGAGTATGTTTTCATTCTTTTGCCAATCATTTACAAGCGTTTGCAGTAGTATGGTACCAGTACAGTGCCATGTGGTTTGTTAATGTCTCTGTTAGCGCGGCGAGGGTCCACGCTGAAAGCATGAAAAGATGCTTTGATTAGTTTAGCAGCCATCCTCGGTTGCGTTTACAGATTGGTCTGCCCTGGCAGCTGGATCTGGAAAAAAGGGGCACACACAGGCGACAAAGGAGTGTCATCAGTTCGGCAGCACCGCAACACCGGCACACCTACCTCGTCGAGAGAAGCAATGGGTTTTGCCAACCTCTCGTCGACGCACCAGAGTTTCTTTCGGAACGCTCGCACGGTGCTGCGTCCATTCATGGCGAAAACTATCGCGAAAGGAGTATCTGGCCGGCCCTTTTTCTCTTCCCTACCAGGCTTTCTGCAACTAGCAAACAAAAGTCACTGGCACGTGTTGAGAGTGCTGCTCTCTCGGGGATTTCTACATTTTCTCCGCGCGGCCGGTCATCGTGAGACCTGGCTGAGATAAATGGCGAGTGATTTGCTGTCTAGGAGCATCTACAACAGGACGCCGGACCCGTTCCAAACGTCCGAATGGGCTGTCAGGTCAGTACTCGGATGGAAAATTGCCATCCAACCGGTCTTCTCATATCCGGCCCATATCTGGGGCAACTATGCGAACGTCCGGACGCGTCTGGACATGTCTGCCATATAGGACTGACCGCTGGGGCCTGCACTAATTCGGTCATATCCGTCTCTCCTCTCCTGGCTCGATCAACACTCTTTTCTTCTTTATTCACCCTTCGGCGCAGTGCCGCCTTCAGACTTCCGCCGGTATCGATGCTTCGTCGCCTTCCCCAACTCAACGCTTTGCCACCGGACACCCCAATGCACAACGCTGCCGACGAGGCCACCACC
>NC_057801.1:619284265-619286682 GCF_018294505.1 Triticum aestivum
GATAAAATGTCCGACCCGGTTTTGATTCTTTCGGTCATTATTTGTAGGTCTCTAGTGGACTCGGCGTGGAATGATGGCTATGGAAATATTGATCTTGATGAATTCATATTCAACAAGTTCATCGCGTCGTCGGATTCAGACAATGAGGATGCCGGAAGGATGATGATGATGAGCACCCAAGAGGAGTTTGACCAGGCAAAGGAGCACGTCGTAAACTTTAAGGGTTCCATCAAGGGTTGGGGAGTGATTCCGCATGATAGGATTGCTGGCGCACGGCTTCTGTTCATGGACTACTTCGCAATTGTCCCAAGATTCCATGAAACCTTCTTTCGTCGTCGCTACCGGATGAGCATAAACTTGTTCTCGCGGGTAGTGGAAGGCGCAGAGAAGGTTGATGGCAACTTCAAGCTGAGGAAGGATTGTTGCGGAAAACTTTATTTCTCTCCTCTGCAAAAATGCACTGCTGCTGTCAGGATGCTTGCTTATTGTAAAACAGCATATGCAATTGATGCAAGAATCCGGATGAGGGAGACTGTGGTCTTGAAAACCACGGTGCAAGTTGCACGCACCGTGGTGAAGGTGTTCAGACCAGAGTACTTGAGAGAGCCAACTGTGGAGGACACAACAAAATTGTTGGCAATTGGAGCAGCAAGAGGATTCCCCATATGCTAGGTTCAGTTGATTGCATGCACTGGCAGTTGAACTGCCCAAAAGGTTTGCGTGGGCAATACCAAGGTCATGTCCAAGAAGCCACCATCATACTTGAAGCAGTGACATCACATGACTTGTGGATTTGGCATGCTTTCTTTGGCACGCCAGGTTCATGCAATGACATCAATGTGCTCTAGCGATCTCCTGTGTTCAAGAGATCGATGGAGAAACTCCACTGTGCAACTATACCATCAACGAACACAACTACACCATGGGCTACTACCTTGCCAATGGTATCTATCCTAAGTGGGCAGCGTTTGTGAAGACCATATCTGATCCCCAAGGCAACAAACAAACCCGCTTTGCAACAATGGAAGGAAGCTAGGAAGGATGTGGAGAGGGCATTTGGAGTGCTCCAAGCTCGTTGGGGTATTATTCGTGGAGCTGCAATGATGTGGGAACCGGAGATACTTTGGCAGCTCATTACATGTTGTGTTATCTTGCATAACATGATTATTGAGGATGCGGGTGAATCGGACAGCGTGCATGCATGATTTCGAGAAGACCGGTGTTTAGGTCCTCTTCCCGGAACAAGAGGTAGAGAGCATTGCCAACTTTCCAAAGATGCATTGACAACTACGAGATCAACAAGTACATATACAACTTCCGGATGATCTTGTCAAGCATCTGTGGACGCACACTGGAAATCATTAAACTTGTCTTTTATTTTATCCGTTATGCACTATGAACAATATTTATGTTTGAACTATGCTTGGATCACGTACTATTAAGTATGAACTATTTGTATTTGTGCACACCAAAAGCTATGTTTGTTCCGTGCATGTGTTTGCATGGATTCAGTGATTTGAAAATAGGGACCATGGTTGAAAATGGCAAGTTTTGATGCATGTCCGGTCACAGTCCGCAGGCACGTCCAAGCGCATTTGCGGGCGTATAGGGGCTCGGATTAGGTATCTATGGTTGTTGATGCTCTAAGATCATCTACAACCGGGCCTCTCAAACCCCATGTACGTCTGGGCGGCCGACCTGGTCACTGATTGATCACAAAATCCTGACCCAGTGGGACGCCTTGAATTGACCCCATACGTCAGGCTGACCAGCCCCCTCATATCCTGTTTAAATCTGAAGTGGCTTTGGGGAGGCCTGTACGCGCCTGGGTGTCCACCATGTTGGTTCCATCCTACGCTGGTCCATCTCGACCCCACATATATTTGTATCCACTCGCATCCTGGATCAAACTCTGGCCACTCCACTCTGCCCCCAAATTCCCTTCCGGCAATCTTCGGTCTTCTCTAGCATGGCGGGCAGCGGATCCGACTCCCAAGATCTCCTGGTTTGTGAACTGGGACCTCGTCCCTTGCGGGCCCGAGGAGGAGATGAACGTCTGCATTGCTCTCCGCCGCTCCTTGCTACTTGTGAGCTGCGTTAGGATTTCCTCGAGGAGGAGAGGATGATGCGGTACAATAGAGATAAGTATTTCGTTCAGTCATGAGACCAAGGTTATCAATCCAGTAAGAGAACCAAGCAACGACTCGTGAACAACACCTGCACACAAACAACAAATACTTGCAACCCAATGCGAACAAGGGGCAACCATTGACGGTTACGAGCAAGATTAAATTGTATTGTTTTTGATAGATAGATCGGACAAAAGTACAAAATAAAATAAATAAAAGGAAATCGTAGTAACGTATTTTTGGTTTTAATATATGATAAAAGATAGACCCGAGGGCCATAGTTTTCAC
>NC_057801.1:619289073-619289631 GCF_018294505.1 Triticum aestivum
GTTGAGCAATTGATAGAAAAGCGCATAGTTATTACGATATCTAAGGCAATGATCATGAATCACTACAAAAAAAGACACATCCATGACATTTTGGGTCGAAAGAAATTTTTTCTGTCATACTTATGACACTTCTATGACAATAATTATGACAAAACCCGGTATCATCATAGATGTGGTGGGCTCCTATTTCTATGACAAAAAATCATGACAGAAAATGGGGTTTTCGTCTTGGGCAGGCCGGCGACGCATCTGCATGACATTCTTTGGGTCGTCCATGACGAAAAAATCATGGTAGAAGCGAGGGCGAGGAAAATTTCGGAGAGTTCCCCGTTACGACGGGTGGTCGGTGCCGAGCAACGCATGGAGGTTTGCATGTTTCTGTCGTACACGTACGCGCATGGGTGTGAGGCATTGGGCTCTAACTGAACCTGAGCGAGGCATTCGCCTACTGAACCCGAGCGATTGCACTGGCTACGCGTTACTGAACCCGAGCTATCGATCGATCCCTGGATGTTAACTAAACCCGATCGAGCGATTCCTTTGCTACTGCTGCTAATT
>NC_057801.1:619289763-619290438 GCF_018294505.1 Triticum aestivum
AAGTCGATCGACCTGCTGCGTCTTGATGAACAACGAGCGTTGTTGGGTGGTGGATGAACAGTTCCAGGTGGGGGTTGGCGCCTCCAATCGCGACACGGCACCAACATGAAGTTGAGCAAGAATGCTAAACTCATGAAAGCATAACTAGGTTCGGTACACAACCAAAAAGCAAGGCGACTGCAAGGATTGACCCTGACCAACCTAAGGAATGATACAGCCCGTGGGACGCCCTCAATTGAACAAGCCAAAAAGTCACCTTACAGTGATGCTACTGTGGAAGCGCCGGGGCGCTCGGCAAAGCACGTCGCAGGGATCCGTCTCTCAGGGGCCGATCGGCTCCTGAGGCCCTGGAGGATCACGGGGGGCTGAAGCCTCGCGAGGCGCCAACGTGAGCCGCACGAACCACTGATAGGTGGCGCCCATGTTCAGTAAGCCGAAGGGCATGCAGACGTAGTTGGTAGCAATGCCCCTGCTCCGGCCGACGCGCGACGGCCAGAAGATGTCTTGGGAGCTGGCCTCGTTGAGGCCCGAGATGTTGACGCACACACGCAGCTCGCTGCCCGCATCAGGGGTTGCAGCCGAGCCGACGAGCCGCATGGGGCGACGCTCACCGTGCATTGTCCGGGCTTCCTATAGCTTGTGTATTTCCTAGGTGATCAAATCTTGTGCTCCCGG
>NC_057801.1:619293242-619295980 GCF_018294505.1 Triticum aestivum
GGGATTCTCATCAATACGGGCGTGGGTAACCCAACCATGCCTTTGGTATGACTCCCAAATTGAAAGCGAGTCCCAAACGGTTACGGGGAGGGCTCTTGGTATTCAACTCCTTTATAAAGGGACCAAGGCTCGACTCCCCTTTTTCTTAATCCAATCGAATTCGCCCCTTGCTTCGAATTCGAACACCCAAAGCTCTAGTTTTAGGCGCCTCGGACCTTCGACGATGTCCGGCTCCGACCTTCAAGGCCGGTGGATGCCTTCCTCTGTTACAAAAGAAGATGTGCGAAAGCTGAGAGATGCCAGGTATCTAACCAGCGAAATCTCGCATAGGCTGCCTGCTCAAGGGCAGGCCATTCCCACTCCCCAGCCCGGTGAGAGCGTGGTGTTCGCATCTCACTTCCTTCGGGGGCTAGGCTTCCCGATCGATCCCTTCGTGAGGGGGCTTATGTTTTATTACGGGCTGGAGTTCCACGACTTAGCTCCGGAGTCCATCCTCCAAATCTCATCATTCATTGTCGTGTGTGAGGCCTTCCTCCATATCACTCCTCACTTCGGATTGTGGCTAAAAACCTTCAAGGTGGAACCGAAGATGATCGAGGGGCAGCACGCTGAGTGCGGAGGAGCTATAATAAGCAAGATGGCCGATGCTCCATGGCCCGAGGGCTTTTTTCAAGAGGAGTTCGGCTTATGGCAACGGGACTAGTTTTACATCACAGCCCCCAGGGGCACCACATGGGTGGCGCCACCTACTTTTTGCTCGGGTCCCCCACCGCGGCTAGCGCCATGGGTTAATGAAGGACTTATCTGGGGGCCGCCCAAAGACATGCCCTTGCTGCAGGACCACATTCGAGATCTTCTAGAAAGAGATATCAATTTGACCGTAGTGGCGCAAGTCATGCTGATTCGCCGCACACTGCCCCGCAAACGTCGACCTCTACGCCTGTGGGAATTTAATCCGGAGGGACCGCGAGTCTTCCAACATTTCATGGGTGCGGCACCCGTGGAGATGTACAAATTGTTCTTCGGATCACAAGCAAGGTGTCCGGATTTGCCCGAGGATGCAGGTCTTAGCTGCAATCACCCAGATGATAAGGTAAGTAGCCCCGTATTTGGACACACCATCCGTATTTTCATCACAAAATTACCCTTAACAGAGTTGTCCCTTGAACAGGAGTGGATAGTGAAGGCAAAGCTTATCAGGTGTCCAGCCCCCCTGCCCAAGACCGCGTCGAACCCCATGCTAACCAGGATGCTGGAGGTTGCGCTTCTGGCGGAAGGCGAAGGGGGAACCAAGGAGCTACTGCCTCCGCAAAGGAGGCTGTTAGGAAGGGAAGAATCGAAAATTTCCCTGACCAGGGAAAGAAAAGGACTGCCTCTGAAGACCCGAAGGTGATGGCCTCAAAACGGGGGAAGAAATCTTCGCCAGAGGGTTCGGCACCGGAGAACGCCCTGGCCGAATCGCCCCCTAAGGGGGACCTGCTCTCCCCCGAGACGTAAGTGAAGGGAGGGGTTCCATAATAAATAACACTCATGTTTTATTTCTGAGGAAGATAACGGAAACATTACCTCGTAGTTCGGATCTCAACCCTTCTCAGCAGAGCTCATCTTCATGGGATCTTCATCCGGAAATGATAGAGAGCGAAACGCCTCCTCTTGTTGCGCCGTCTCATGAGGCAGGCGACCCTAAGGTGTCATCTCAGAGGGTCTTTGCAAGTCCGGATCCTGGAGAAGGTCGTCAGGTTAGTCCGGCACCCTCTGGTGCACAGTCGGAGGGGCTGGAGGATCTGCTTGAGAGGGAATCCATCTCAAAAGAACACCATATGTTGATGAATACGGTGATTGGAAGGATTTCATCCGCGGAAAGCAGATTGTACGAGGCTGCCAGGAGTTTACTAACAGGCTTTGAGGTACGCAAGAAGTTGTACCTTTTGGTAGAGCCGCATATTGAATGTGCCCTGTATAAATAGTAGCCCCTGAGACTCTGTGTGTCCTCAAGAGTGACGGCGCGCAAAGGATCATAACCCTAGGTGTAATATGTCGCGTTTTCCATGAAGGTGGCGAGGCGTGCGGTGGCTAGCCGGACTGATGAATCTGCCGAACTAAAGCGGCAACTTGACATGGCAGATGCCGACATCGCGCTTGTAAATAAGCGGCTAGACGAGGCACAAGGTATGTTCCAAAGGCACCTGGTAATAGGAGCTCGATGCTCAGGCCTTATATATATGTGTGCTTAATGTAGATGGTGCTGCTGCCGTGGAGAACCTTCGGGTGGAACTTGCGCGAGCCAAGGAGCAAGCAAGGAGAAGTGGTGCGACTGCCGTTAAAGCGGCCGAAGAGCTAAAAGCCGAACAGGCTGCTCACTGCCAGAGAAAAAAGGTGATAGCCAAAATGACCATAAAGTTGAAGATGCTACCGACCGCTGTAAATTTCTTGAACAAGAAGATAGGGCGGCTCAGAAGGATCTTGAAAAGATCGCTGCCGAAGCCAAGGATACTCGCTCTGCAATGAGAGCTATGAAGGAGGAGCTGCGTCAGGCCGGAGATATCACATCTGGAAAGCCCTATATGCTGCGGATGAAGTTCGGAGACCCCAGGTATGCTCCGTTAGACCGGCAGTGGAGTGCGGAAAACCCTTATCTGGATTTGGCAGCTAGTGCGGCGGGCACGACCGAACACTTCCGCGGCCGAGGTGACCACAGATTGGAAGAGCTTTTTTGGTCGCAGTTCCACAATCCAGAA
>NC_057801.1:619320808-619361622 GCF_018294505.1 Triticum aestivum
GCGGAGTTAGGTCAAACGGAGCCATGTGGACAAAAAAAATCTCCAAACAGTTTCGTGGCATTTGAACTTCGTTTGGTAATGATATTCTGCGAAACCAAAAGCAAGCAAAAAACAACAACTGGCACTAGGAACTAAGTTAATAGGTTAGTCCCAAAAAAATGATATATAATTGCTTGAAAATGTATATAAAACATTAAAGATTGATAATATAATAACATGGAACAATAAAAAGTTATAGACACATTGGAGACGTATCAAGCATCCCCAAGCTTAGTTCCTTCTCGTCCTCGAGTAGGTAAATGATAAAAACAGAGTTTTTGATGTGGAATGCTACCTAACATATTCATCATATATTATTTTCTTTTGTAGCATGGATATTTGGACTTGAATGATTCAAAGCAATAGTCTACAATTTGACATGAAGACATCAATACTCAAGCATACTAACAAGCAATCATGTCTTTCAAAATATCAATACTAAAGAAAGTTATCCCTAACCTATTATGCTCAACCATTGATCCATTCATGAAGCACACTCAACATTAGCTACATCCAATGCAAAAGTATGACAATAGTGCTCTCTAGTTGGTGCTTTATAAGAGAAGATGGAGACTCAAATTAAAAATAAAAATTTCATAAAAGTAAATAGATAAGCCCTTCGCAGAGGGAAGCAGAGATTTGTAGAGGTGCGAGAGCTCAAGGCTTAAATTAGAGATAAAAATTATTTTGAGAGGCATGCTTTTCCTGTCAACGAAAATGACCGAGAATTTCCAACATCTTCCATGCTAGACAAATCATAGGCGGTGTTAGAATCGGAGCTCCGAGGACCCAATAATGGTTCAAACTCCGGGGTGTGCATGCAGAATCTTGCCAAGCCCTGTCTAACTTCACACTACCTCACGGCGATGCTCTGACGTGCTTGAGCGAGATGGAAGATGAACAATAGACACCGCGGTTTACCCAGGTTCGGGCCACCTTGCGTTGTAAGACTCTACTCCTGCTTTGTGGTTTGATCGCCTCGCGAGAGAGGATGAGAGTGTGTGTACAAGGAAAACGAACAACCTCAGGAGGTTCTGGTCTCTCCGGAGGATTCGATCCCTCTCTACCGTGGTGGCCTGCCTATACTTATACTGGCTTGGTCCTCTTCCCTCAAAAACACAAGGTGAGAAGGGTTTCCACAACAGCCAATTCATAGGGGAACAAGAGTACATCTTATCCTGACTAAAGGTAGTCTCCGCCTGCCAAAGCTCCCTGCCGTGATGCTACTTCTTAAGCTTGCGTTGATTTTTCCCTTGAAGAGGAAAGGGTGATGCAGTAAAGTAGAGATAAGTATTTCCCTCAGTTAAGAGCCAAGGTATCAATCTAGTAGGAGGCACAAGAAAGTCCCCAATATATGCACTTGCACAAACTAACAAACAACACTTGCACACAACATGAAAAAGGGGTTGTCAATCCCTTCATGGTCACGAACAAGAGTGAGATCTAATAGAGATAGGTATAAACTATAAATAAAAGAGCAAACTAAAGTAAATATAAATAAATTGCAGCAAGGTATTTTTGGGTTTTTTGGTTTATAGATCTGAAAATATATGATGGAAAATAGACCCCGGGGCCATAGATTTCACTAGAGGCTTCTTTCTTGAAAGAAAACATACAGTGGGTAAACAAATTACCGTTGAGCAATTGATAGAAAAGCGCATAGTTATTACGATATCTAAGGCAATGATCATGAATCACTACAAAAAAAGACACATCCATGACATTTTGGGTCGAAAGAAATTTTTTCTGTCATACTTATGACACTTCTATGACAATAATTATGACAAAACCCGGTATCATCATAGATGTGGTGGGCTCCTATTTCTATGACAAAAAATCATGACAGAAAATGGGGTTTTCGTCTTGGGCAGGCCGGCGACGCATCTGCATGACATTCTTTGGGTCGTCCATGACGAAAAAATCATGGTAGAAGCGAGGGCGAGGAAAATTTCGGAGAGTTCCCCGTTACGACGGGTGGTCGGTGCCGAGCAACGCATGGAGGTTTGCATGTTTCTGTCGTACACGTACGCGCATGGGTGTGAGGCATTGGGCTCTAACTGAACCTGAGCGAGGCATTCGCCTACTGAACCCGAGCGATTGCACTGGCTACGCGTTACTGAACCCGAGCTATCGATCGATCCCTGGATGTTAACTAAACCCGATCGAGCGATTCCTTTGCTACTGCTGCTAATTGAAGTCGATCGACCTGCTGCGTCTTGATGAACAACGAGCGTTGTTGGGTGGTGGATGAACAGTTCCAGGTGGGGGTTGGCGCCTCCAATCGCGACACGGCACCAACATGAAGTTGAGCAAGAATGCTAAACTCATGAAAGCATAACTAGGTTCGGTACACAACCAAAAAGCAAGGCGACTGCAAGGATTGACCCTGACCAACCTAAGGAATGATACAGCCCGTGGGACGCCCTCAATTGAACAAGCCAAAAAGTCACCTTACAGTGATGCTACTGTGGAAGCGCCGGGGCGCTCGGCAAAGCACGTCGCAGGGATCCGTCTCTCAGGGGCCGATCGGCTCCTGAGGCCCTGGAGGATCACGGGGGGCTGAAGCCTCGCGAGGCGCCAACGTGAGCCGCACGAACCACTGATAGGTGGCGCCCATGTTCAGTAAGCCGAAGGGCATGCAGACGTAGTTGGTAGCAATGCCCCTGCTCCGGCCGACGCGCGACGGCCAGAAGATGTCTTGGGAGCTGGCCTCGTTGAGGCCCGAGATGTTGACGCACACACGCAGCTCGCTGCCCGCATCAGGGGTTGCAGCCGAGCCGACGAGCCGCATGGGGCGACGCTCACCGTGCATTGTCCGGGCTTCCTATAGCTTGTGTATTTCCTAGGTGATCAAATCTTGTGCTCCCGGCGCCTGGCGCCGCGCTCCTTGCTTGTGGGGGCGTGCGTCGAAGCACACCTCCAAGTGGTTCCCGAGCACCTCCCTCGTCACACTGGTCAGGTCAGATGCTCTCCAGATGGAAGCCCCCGAGCTTGCCTAGAGGGAGATGATGGGTGCACCTTCCTATGCAAGAGGAAGGCAAGCCCCGATGGTGAGTGCGGCGTTGGAGGTGTCGTCAGCCAGCGTTTTCCTCGCCTCAGGCCGACCCTTGGTGAGGAAATGCTTCTTCTTCGCGGGGCGGCCCTAGGAAGCGAAGTGTCGCCTTCGCCATCGAAGTTTTAAGCGGCGGCAGCCCGGTACGCGTGCTCAAGGGAGCAAACCGCATCTTTCTCGTCAAATGCGACGGTAATGACGCTGCTTCATCCTGGCATCTTAAGGACATTGTAGCCAGGGTGGGTTGCCGCTATGAACTTGGCGAGGGAGGGGTACCCCAGGATGGCATTGTACGCGAGGCCAATGTGGGCCTCGTTGAAGTCGATGAGCTCAGTGTTGTGATGTCTACTATGCAACTCTATTCTTGTAGACATGTGTTGGGCCTCCAAGCGCAGAGTTTTGTTGGACAGTAGAAATTTTCCCTCAAGTGGATGACCAAAGGTTTATCAATTCGTGGGAGGCGTAGGATGAAGATAGTCTCTCTCAAGCAACCCTGCAATCAAATACAAGAAATATCTTGTGTCCTCAACACACCCAATACAATAGCAAATTGTATTGGTGCACTAGTTCGGCGAAGAGATGGTGATAAAAGTGTAGTATGAATAGTAGATATGAGTTTTTGTAGTGTGAACAAGCAAGGTAGTAAATGATAAAATGGAGCACAAATGGTATTGCAAAAATGGAAAATGAGGTCTAGGGTGCATACTTTCACTAGTGCAATGTCTCCGTGAGAGTTTTTGGAATTAGGGTCTCCGTGAGGGTTTTTGGAATATTTGAGAATTTATAGGGTGAAGAGGGGGTGCGGGAGGCCACCGAGATGGGCACAACCCACCGGGGCGCGCCTGGGGGCCCAGGCGCGCAAAAAGTTTCGCGGTGTTTGGGGAACTTTCATTTCTGCACAAAAAATAACACCACGGTAGTTCTGCTGAAAACAGCGTCAATCCAGGTTAGTTACATGCAAATCAACCAAAACCATATAAAATTATTGTAAACATGGCATGAATACTTCATAAATTATAGATACGTTGGAGACGTATCAGCATCCCCAAGCTTAATTCCTACTCGTCCTCGAGTAGGTAAATGATAAAAGAAATAATTTATGAAGTGTGAATGCTAGCAAAGTGCACAAGTTTGATCAATGAAAATTTCAATCACTTTTCCTAGCATCATAACCGAAATTCTTTCTTATAAAACTTCTTATGTTATAGTAGCAACCAATTCACATGTTAAGTTTCAAACAATGAATTATCTTGAAACTCAACAACCTATTTTCTCAATCACCAAGCAATTGTAATTCAACTTATTCAACAGAGTCTATGTAAGAGCTCCACATACTCAACCATTATATAGTCTTCTATGATTGCTCATTGCATACACATGAGCAAAACTTTTCAACTCGACACATAGAAAGATAGGGGCTTATAATTTCGCATCCCAATGTATTCACCTCAAGGGTGATTGTCGGTGTCATGCGTCTAGGCGGATGGTAACAGGAGACAAGGGACACGATGTTTTTACCCAGGTTCAGGCCCTCTCGATGGAGGTAAAACCCTACTCCTGCTTGATTAATATTGATGGTATGGGTAGTACAAGAGTGGATCTATCACGAGATCAGAGAGGCTAAACCCTAGAAGCTAGCCTATGGTATGATTGTTGTTTGTCCTATGGACTAGAACTCTCCGGTTTATATAGACACCGGAGAGGGCTAGGGTTACACAGAGTTGGTTACAATGGGAGGAGATCTTCATATCGTATCGCCAAGCTTGCCTTCCACGCCAAGGAAAGTCCCATCCGAACACGGGACGGAGTCTTCAATCTTGTATCTTCATAGTCCGGGAGTCCGGCCGAAGGTCATAGTCCGGCCATCCGGACACCCCCTAGTCCAGGACTCCCTCAGTAGCCCCTGAACTAGGCTTCAATGACAACGAGTCCGGCGCGCAAATTGTCTTCGGCATTGCAAGACGGGTTCCTTCTCCGAATATTCCATAGATGATGTTGAACACAAGGATAGTGTCCGACTCTGAAAGATAAGTTCCACATGCCACCGTAGATAGAATAATATCTGCACAAATCTAATCTGCTGACGTATTCCATAGAGTGACGTCACGGCCAGGCCTTTATTCGAATCGTTTTACTGTTCCTCCTAAGCGCGTTTAGCGGGGCGGTTTCCTTGGCACGTCTTGTCAAAGCAGAGATCGTGTCCCCTTATTCCGGGATTCTCATCAATACGGGCGTGGGTAACCCAACCATGCCTTTGGTATGACTCCCAAATTGAAAGCGAGTCCCAAACGGTTACGGGGAGGGCTCTTGGTATTCAACTCCTTTATAAAGGGACCAAGGCTCGACTCCCCTTTTTCTTAATCCAATCGAATTCGCCCCTTGCTTCGAATTCGAACACCCAAAGCTCTAGTTTTAGGCGCCTCGGACCTTCGACGATGTCCGGCTCCGACCTTCAAGGCCGGTGGATGCCTTCCTCTGTTACAAAAGAAGATGTGCGAAAGCTGAGAGATGCCAGGTATCTAACCAGCGAAATCTCGCATAGGCTGCCTGCTCAAGGGCAGGCCATTCCCACTCCCCAGCCCGGTGAGAGCGTGGTGTTCGCATCTCACTTCCTTCGGGGGCTAGGCTTCCCGATCGATCCCTTCGTGAGGGGGCTTATGTTTTATTACGGGCTGGAGTTCCACGACTTAGCTCCGGAGTCCATCCTCCAAATCTCATCATTCATTGTCGTGTGTGAGGCCTTCCTCCATATCACTCCTCACTTCGGATTGTGGCTAAAAACCTTCAAGGTGGAACCGAAGATGATCGAGGGGCAGCACGCTGAGTGCGGAGGAGCTATAATAAGCAAGATGGCCGATGCTCCATGGCCCGAGGGCTTTTTTCAAGAGGAGTTCGGCTTATGGCAACGGGACTAGTTTTACATCACAGCCCCCAGGGGCACCACATGGGTGGCGCCACCTACTTTTTGCTCGGGTCCCCCACCGCGGCTAGCGCCATGGGTTAATGAAGGACTTATCTGGGGGCCGCCCAAAGACATGCCCTTGCTGCAGGACCACATTCGAGATCTTCTAGAAAGAGATATCAATTTGACCGTAGTGGCGCAAGTCATGCTGATTCGCCGCACACTGCCCCGCAAACGTCGACCTCTACGCCTGTGGGAATTTAATCCGGAGGGACCGCGAGTCTTCCAACATTTCATGGGTGCGGCACCCGTGGAGATGTACAAATTGTTCTTCGGATCACAAGCAAGGTGTCCGGATTTGCCCGAGGATGCAGGTCTTAGCTGCAATCACCCAGATGATAAGGTAAGTAGCCCCGTATTTGGACACACCATCCGTATTTTCATCACAAAATTACCCTTAACAGAGTTGTCCCTTGAACAGGAGTGGATAGTGAAGGCAAAGCTTATCAGGTGTCCAGCCCCCCTGCCCAAGACCGCGTCGAACCCCATGCTAACCAGGATGCTGGAGGTCGCGCTTCTGGCGGAAGGCGAAGGGGGAACCAAGGAGCTACTGCCTCCGCAAAGGAGGCTGTTAGGAAGGGAAGAATCGAAAATTTCCCTGACCAGGGAAAGAAAAGGACTGCCTCTGAAGACCCGAAGGTGATGGCCTCAAAACGGGGGAAGAAATCTTCGCCAGAGGGTTCGGCACCGGAGAACGCCCTGGCCGAATCGCCCCCTAAGGGGGACCTGCTCTCCCCCAAGACGTAAGTGAAGGGAGGGGTTCCATAATAAATAACACTCATGTTTTATTTCTGAGGAAGATAACGGAAACATTACCTCGCAGTTCGGATCTCAACCCTTCTCAGCAGAGCTCATCTTCATGGGATCTTCGTCCGGAAATGATAGAGAGCGAAACGCCTCCTCTTGTTGCGCCGTCTCATGAGGCAGGCGACCCTAAGGTGTCATCTCAGAGGGTCTTTGCAAGTCCGGATCCTGGAGAAGGTCGTCAGGTTAGTCCGGCACCCTCTGGTGCACAGTCGGAGGGGCTGGAGGATCTGCTTGAGAGGGAATCCATCTCAAAAGAACACCATATGTTGATGAATACGGTGATTGGAAGGATTTCATCCGCGGAAAGCAGATTGTACGAGGCTGCCAGGAGTTTACTAACAGGCTTTGAGGTACGCAAGAAGTTGTACCTTTTGGTAGAGCCGCATATTGAATGTGCCCTGTATAAATAGTAGCCCCTGAGACTCTGTGTGTCCTCAAGAGTGACGGCGCGCAAAGGATCATAACCCTAGGTGTAATATGTCGCGTTTTCCATGAAGGTGGCGAGGCGTGCGGTGGCTAGCCGGACTGATGAATCTGCCGAACTAAAGCGGCAACTTGACATGGCAGATGCCGACATCGCGCTTGTAAATAAGCGGCTAGACGAGGCACAAGGTATGTTCCAAAGGCACCTGGTAATAGGAGCTCGATGCTCAGGCCTTATATATATGTGTGCTTAATGTAGATGGTGCTGCTGCCGTGGAGAACCTTCGGGTGGAACTTGCGCGAGCCAAGGAGCAAGCAAGGAGAAGTGGTGCGACTGCCGTTAAAGCGGCCGAAGAGCTAAAAGCCGAACAGGCTGCTCACTGCCAGAGAAAAAAGGTGATAGCCAAAATGACCATAAAGTTGAAGATGCTACCGACCGCTGTAAATTTCTTGAACAAGAAGATAGGGCGGCTCAGAAGGATCTTGAAAAGATCGCTGCCGAAGCCAAGGATACTCGCTCTGCAATGAGAGCTATGAAGGAGGAGCTGCGTCAGGCCGGAGATATCACATCTGGAAAGCCCTATATGCTGCGGATGAAGTTCGGAGACCCCAGGTATGCTCCGTTAGACCGGCAGTGGAGTGCGGAAAACCCTTATCTGGATTTGGCAGCTAGTGCGGCGGGCACGACCGAACACTTCCGCGGCCGAGGTGACCACAGATTGGAAGAGCTTTTTTGGTCGCAGTTCCACAATCCAGAACGCCCACTTTCGGTATCCGATCGTTTGGCCGCCTGGGCGGAGCTGAACAGGTTATCCGGACTCGCCATGAGGTATGTTGCGAGTCGTCTGTGGCCGGAGAAGCCGGAGCCGAAGAGTTATTTTGGCTTGGTGCAGCAGTTCCTTGGTTCGATGCTGCATGCTGATGCAATGAAGAGGTCGGCGTGCATAGATGGCGCACGGATGGCTCTTGCCCGTGTCAAAACATACTGGGTGGATATGAAGGCCAGTGTTGTTGCATCCCGGGATTCGGACGAAAGCCGAGTACCTGCCAAGCACTACTTTGAGGAAGTTCTTCATGGCGCTCGTTTAATAGAGTCGTAATGCTCGAAGGATGTTGTGTTCGAATAGTGTGTGCTATTTGTAAAATGAATATTTTGATGGAATATAAAAGCTTTTTATACTTGTGCTTGCAAGAATTATGATGCCTTCTGTGCGGCCGTTTAATGTATATATTTGTATATAACCTGAAAGATGGCAGTCGTTGGCTTCAGCCCCCACACATAGAATGCGGGGGTGTTCGCAAAAAGGCGCCTTTTCACACTTAATCCAACATCTTGGTCCTATAAAGGAGGTGGTGGCGCGGCGAACTAGGCAACCGGACTATAATGCTTTATCACTTTCACTTAGCCATAGGAGTTTGACAATGGGGCTACTGAATAGCCCCTAGGGGCACCGCGCTCACCCGGATTCGGGGCGCGAGCGTGCCTGATCGGGAAGCGGCCCTTCGTTAATGCGGAGGAATCCTAAAGATTCCGAAAGTCATCGAGTGGTTGACCAGTCTCTCGCTATATCATGACAGTCAGTTTTCGGCTTTCTCTACTGAGGTGCTCGCCTGGCCGAACCGGGGCACAATCGCAGTAGTTCTCCTGGTGCCGCGTTAGCCGATATAACAGAACGTAAGGCAGCAAAACACAGGAGCCGGGCAAACCCAACATTTGACCAAAGACATGATTCGGAGCTGATGCATATAGGGCCAAACTCGCGACGCCGAACACTCCCTAAGGTATTCGGTCTTTATGAGGACGGGCCGAGATAGAGCCCTTGGTAAAAAAGCCCATGGTGTCTAGGTACGCGCAAAAATTCTGGTGTGGCCAAATGCCAAGACGCCAGCCTCCTCCTTGGTTATAGCAAAAACCGGGGGATGTTGTCAACAAGAGACAGTAAAAAAAGGTTTACGCAGGGTCTTAATTTGAAAAGAATCCTTGAAACGGGTCCCTGCTGCACGTCTGCGCCCGTGTCTCTGTTGTGCCGTATCCTGGACGGGCGTAGCACGATGTTCGTCTGCGAAAGAGAGGAACTTATTAAGAAAATAAGCGTGCGAGAAATCTATATTAAAACAAACAAAATATAGTTGGAGCAAGAATTATGCCGTATTGTCTCCGGGTGTGGACACGCGGAGCCCCTTGTACGGGGTTATGCGGCTATTAAGCATATGTACATTTGCACCGGACTCGTCGAGCCGTGTCCGGGATAGTAGGGCTGGATTAGTGGGCGGCTGTCTAGGGGGCTGCACCTTTGCCCGTACTTTGGGGGTCAATTTATATTCCCCTGTAATGAAATGATGCCTCGTGGGCCGGGCATTTTAAGTGTAAGGGATGCATAATGCGGTATTGCGTTAAAGCGGGCGAAGGCTTCTCGTCCCAGTAGCGCTTGATAGCGACTTATGAATGGGGCAATGTGGAATGTTAGCTTTTCGCTTCGGAAGTTGTCGGGTGAGCCGAACATGACTTCTAACGAAAGGGAACCCATACTTTGGGTATCTGGACCCGGCGTGACTCCTTGAAAGGAAGTGTTACCATGGCGGATTATAGCTGGGTTTACCCCGAGTTTGCGGATTGTGTCCTGATATAACAGGTTCAAGTCACTGCCGCCGTCCATAAGGACTTTTGTAAATTGGAGTCCGTTAATAATCGGATTCACGACCAAGGTAGTCCAGCCTGCGTTTCGGGCTCCTTTGGAGTAATCCTGATGATCGAAGGTGATTGGTTGTAACAACCATTGGCGGTGCTCCTCTGGGGCTGGCCATACGACGCGTGTCTTCATAAGCGCCGTTCTGTTTTTCCCTTTTGTCATCTGAAGTAAATTTATTGTCTTGAATTCTTGTGGGAACTTCTTTTGTTCTCCGGTGTTCTACTTGTGGGATGCGTCATCATCCTCGCTTGGTGTGTCGAGCTCCGTGTGTTCGGCATTGAGTTTTCCGGACTGTTTGAAGACCCAACAATCTATGTGGGTATGGTTGGCAGGCCTCCCCGAAGTACTGTGGATTTGACATATTTTTTCCAAGATTTTGTTGAGGTTGGATAGCTCGTCCCTGTCATCTTTGGGGGGCGGCTTTTTCTGATTTCATCGAGAGCTTTTGAATCCGGCGTTTACTGCCGTGCTCATCGGGCTATTGTCCTTGATCCGGCGTGGTTCTTTGTTACGGCGCGGTTTCCCGTTTCCATCTCTGGGTTCGATGTATTCGGGTCGCTGGTGCTGCTTCTTGCCAACCAGCTATCCTCTCTTGCACAGAAGCGGGTCACGAGGCTTGTTAATGCGGCCATTGTTCTTGGCTTTTCTTGGCCGAGGTGTCTGGCGAGCCATTCGCCTCGGACGCTATGTTTGAAAGCTGCTAGGGCCTCGGCGTCCGGACAGTCGACTATCTGATTCTTTTTAGTGAGGAATCTGTTCCAGAGTTTCCGAGCGGACTCTCTAGGCTGCTGAGTTATATGACTCAGATCATCTGCATCCAGAGGTCGGACATAGGTCCCTTGAAAATTTGCCCGGAAAGCGTCCTCGAGCGCTTCCCAACTTCCCATAGTGTTTTCGGGAAGGCTTTTAAGCCAATGCCGAGCTGGGCCTTTGAGCTTAAGTGGTAAGTATTTTATGGCGTGGAGATCATCTCCTCTGGCCATGTGTATGTGGAGGATATAACCCTCGATCCAGACTCCAGGGTCTGTTGTTCCGTCGTATGCTTCTATGTTTACGGGCTTGAATCCCGCTGGAAATTCATGGTCCAGCACCTCATCGGTAAAACATAGGGGATGTGCGGCGCCCCTATATTTAGGTGTGCCGCGATGTTTGGATATTTTTTGCATTGCATTGCTCACTGGAGCTTGCTTTTTTGGCCCGTAGATGGATCTGGTTGGGCTAGTTTTTTGATGCGAATTCTTGGACAGATCGTGCACCGTATGGAGTTCGGCGCCCCCTGTTGCTTGAGATCGATCGTGGGGTCGTCTATCTGACCTTGTGGCTTCCTTGTTTTTTGACTATGGGGGCTTTATGGCCTCTTCATCAAATTCTGGTAGTAGTTTCCGCTTCGGATAGCACTTTGTATGACGACTATTGCCGTACTTGTGTGCGGTATTGAGTACTTTGCCCCATCTGATTCTAAGTGCATCTTCCACTGTTTTGAGCCTCCGTTTCTGCTTTTTCAGGCTACGTGCGGTGGCGATGAGCCTTTGGTGGAGGTTCTGATGCTCCAGCAATTTGTCCGGCGTGAGATCGTCCGGACTGTTATCTGTCGCGGGGATGGGCTGTTCGGATTGTCCGCCCTGTTTGGACGGTTTCTCGATGGCATGTTCGTCTTCCGTTGGTTCACCCTGCTCTATGGCTGGGTCTTTGTCGAGGTGGGGCTTGGCCTTGCGCTTACGCCACCGTTTTGATTGCTTTTCGAGGGAGCGATCCCTGGTTGCGCCCTTTTGATCCCCGTTGTCATTTATGTTGGGTGTGCGCACCATATATATATCCTGTGATGAGGTGGCTTTACAGTGCCCTATAGGTGCTGGTTCTTGTTTATCTCCTCTATCGGCGTCCATACCGTCGATGTCTTCGGAGTCGAAGTCGAGCATGTCGGTTAGATCATCGACAGTGGCTACCAAGTGGGTGGTGGGTGGGTTTCGAATTTCTTCGTCGTCCGCATCCCAACCATGCTGACCGTAGTCCGGCCAGGGCTCTCTTGACAAAGAGAGAGACTTTAGTGAATTCAGGATGTCGCCAAGAGGCGAGCGCTGAAAGACGTCCGCGGCGGTGAACTCCATGATCGGAGCCCAATCGGGTTCGATCGGAAGGGGTGCGGAAGATTCGGAGTCCGGAACGGAGTACGGCACCTTGGAGACATGGGCCTTGCAAAGGACTAGGATGGTATTCGGCTCTATCACCGTAGAGATTGCGGCTCCTGAGGCGGCGTCTAACGTCCGTCCCTGGTTAGCGCAGTCGGCTCCGGGCTAATGGTCGGAGCGGACACCTGAGCGGCACTCCGGGCGCTGTCCGGCGGCAGAGCTAGATCATGCCCATCGTGACAGTGTGGCGTGCTTGGCCGTGGCTCGAATCCGTCGAAGATCAAGTCCCCATGGATGTCGGTCGTGTAGTTTAAACTTCCGAACCTGATCTGATGGCCAGGGGCGTAGCTTTCGATCTGCTCCAGATGGCCAAGCGAGTTGGCCCGCAGTGCGAAGCCGCCGAATATGAAGATCTGTCCGGGGAGAAAAGTCTCACCCTGGACCGCGTCGTGGTTGATGATCGGAGAAGCCATCGGGCCCAAGGGCGACGACATAGAGGAACTCTCAATGAAAGCACCAATGTCGGTGTCAAAACCGGCGGATCTCGGGTAGGGGGTCCCGAACTGTGCGTCTAGGCGGATGGTAACAGGAGACAAGGGACACGATGTTTTTACCCAGGTTCGGGCCCTCTCGATGGAGGTAAAACCCTACTCCTGCTTGATTAATATTGATGGTATGGGTAGTACAAGAGTGGATCTACCACGAGATCAGAGAGGCTAAACCCTAGAAGCTAGCCTATGGTATCATTGTTGTTTGTCCTACGGACTAAAACTCTCCGGTTTATATAGACACCGGAGAGGGCTAGGGTTACACAGAGTCGGTTACAATGGGTGGAGATCTTCATATCGTATCTCCAAGCTTGCCTTCCACTCCAAGGAAAGTCCCATCCGGACATGGGACGGAGTCTTCAATCTTGTATCTTCATAGTCCGGGAGTCCGGCCGAAGGTCATAGTCCGGCCATCCGGACACCCCCTAGTCCAGGACTCCCTCAGTGATGTCAACAATAATAACTCATGCTACCCATATACAACTGGATATATGTGCTTAGATCTTTCCTCACCACATGATGCTTGCCAAATGAGAAAAATAAAAAGGAATAGAGAGAAAAACTTTGACTCTTGCATGAAAGTAAATACATAAAAGTAAAAGATAGGCCCTTCGCAGAGGGAAGCAGAGGTTGCCATGCGCTTATTTGTTTGTATGCTCAACCCCTTAGTGCAAAAGAAGCCACGTTATATTACCCCTTATGATAGAAACTTTTATTATGCAGTCTATCGCTTTTATTCTTGCCATCACAAGTTCGTACAACACTCAATTTTCTCTTACACTAAATGATCTAACACTTTTAGAAGCAATTTTTATTGCCTTATTGCACCGATGACAACTTACTTGAAGTATATTGCTCAATCCTTAGGTAGGTATGGTGGACTCTTGAAAACAAGATTTGGGTTTAAGGGTTTTTTGGATGCACAAGTAGTATCTCTACTTGGTACGGAATTTTTGGCTAGCAAAGATTGGGGGCAAGCACCACATGTTGAAGGATCTATGACAATATAACTTCTATGTGAATATGAACAAACTTAAATCATTACGTTATCTTCCTTGTCCAACATCAAAAATTTTGACATATAATATTTTGATGGGGGATCACAATCACAAAAGATTTCCGAGATAGTGTATTTGCATGTGAAAGTTCTCTTCCTTCTACTAATCATTCATGAATTGCTTGTATGACCAATATTGTGCTTGTCAAGCTTCAAAAGATTACACTTTCTAAACCCAATGTGAAGCTACCACTAGGCATGATATGAACATATAATTTCAACTTCATTACATTCAAATTATTCAAAATTTACGCATAGGATATAAGTGAAGCACAAGAGTAAATGACAAACTACTCCAAAAAGATATAAGTGAAGATCATGCGAGCAGTTATGTAAATGGGTAGCTATTTGAGGACTCTCTCTTATTTAAAACTTTAAGATCTAAGTATTTTATTAAAACAACAAGCAAAACAAAACAAAATGACATTCCAAGGATATCACAACTCATGTGAAGAAGCAAAAACTTAGGCTCAACCGATACTAACCGATAATTGTTGAAGAAGAAAGGTGGGATGCCTAACGGGGCATCCCCAAGCTTAGATGTTTGAGACTTCTTGGAATATTAGCTTTGGACGCCTTGGGCATCCCCAAGATTGAGCTTTTGTGTCTCCTTAATTCCTCTCATATCACGGTTTCCCTAAATCTCAAAAACTTCATACACACAAAACTCAACAAGAACTCATGAGATAAGTTAGTATAAACCAATGCAAAACCTTATCATTCTCTACTGTAGAAAATCACTAAAACTATTATTCAATATTGCATACTAAATTCCTCTGAATATTTAATAATCCTATCCTCAAATAGAATCATTAAACAAGCAAACATATGCAAACAATGCAAACATAACAACAATCTGCCAAAACAGTACAGTCTGTAAAGAATGCAATATTCATCATACTTCCCGAATTCCAAAAATTCTGAAAAAATACCACTTTAGAAAATTTATCAGAGCTTATTTTGCAAAAAGTTTCAACATTTTATCACATTCTGAATTTTCTAGGGAATTTTTGCAACAGCGATACACTTTCTGTTTTGAAACAGCAACATGTATACTTTTAAAATAAGCATGGCAAACGCTATACTTGACATTTTTATTTAAATAAAATATACAAAACATTATTCTAAATAAAAGCAAGCTAATCCTAACAAAATAAAATGATGCTCCAAGTAAAACTCATATCATGTGATGAATGAAAACATAGCTCCAAGTGAGGTTACCTATAATGTTGGAGATGAATGAGGGGATGCCTTCCGGGGCATCCCCAAGCTTAGTTGCTTGGATCTTCCTTGAATATTACCTTGGGGTGCCTTGAGAATCCCCAATATTAGGATCTTTTCACTCATTATTCTCCTCATATCGACATCTCATCGAAAACTTGAAAACTTCAATCACACAAAACTTAACGGAACTTCGTGAGATAGGTTAGTATGATAAAGAGTAAACAATTTCACTTTGGTACTGTCAAAGACAAGATTAATAATTTTTTACACACAATTCCTACTATATCATATCATTTCCACAATTTATATTGAGCAATATAAGCCATAGAAACAAGGAAACAAGAAACTATGCGTTGAAAACAGAATCTGTCAAAAACAGAACAGTCTGTAGTAATCTGTAATCAAACCATACTTATGCAACTCCAAAAATTATGAAAAAATTAGGACCACGTGAGAAATTTATATATTAACATTCTGCAAAAAGAATCAACTCAAAAGCTCTCTTCTGTTAAAAATGACAGTTATGTTCGTGAGCGCAAAAGTTTCTGTTTTTCAGCAAGATCAAATCAACCATCATCCAACATGATCCCAAAGGCTTTACTTGACACTTTATTGAAACAAAAACAATAAAACATGATTATTACAATAGAATAATCATGTTAACACACAAAAACAGTAGATAAAAGTGTTGGGTTGTCTCCCAACAAGCGCTTTTCTTTAATGCCTTTTAGCTAGGCATGATGAGTTCAATGATGCTCGCATAAAAGATAAGAATTGAAACACAGAGAGAGCATCATGAAGCATATGACTAGCACATTAAGCCTAACCCATTTCCTATGAATAGGTATTTTGTTAGCAAAGAACTTATGGGATCAAGAATCAACTAGCATAGGAAGGCAAAACATGCATAACTTCAAAACTTTCAACACATAGAGAGGAAACTTGATATTATTGAGATATGTAAAAGCATATGTTCCTCTCTCATAATAATTTTCAGTAGCATCATGAAGAAATTCAACAATATAACCACCACATAAAGAATTCCTTTCATGACACAAAAGCATAGAAAACTTATTACTCCCCCCATAAGCAAATTTCTTCTCATCAATAGTAGTGGGAGCAAACTCAACAAAATAACTATCATGAGAGTGAAAATTAAAATCATGATGAAAAGTTTCATGGTTATCATTATTCTTTATAGCATACATGTCATCACCATAATAATCATAGATAGGAACTTTGTTATCATAGTCAATTGAAACCTCATCCAAAATGGTGGATTCATCACTAAATAAAGTCATGACCTCTCCAAATCCACTTTCATCATTGTAATCATCATAAATAGGAGGCATGCAATCATTATAACAAATTTGCACATCAAATGGGGGACTAAGAATATCATGTTCATCAAACATAGCATCCCCAAGCTTATGGCTTTGCATATCATTAGCATAATGGATATTCAAAGAGTTCATGCCAACAACATTGCAATCATGCTCATCATTCAAAGATTCTATGCCAAACAGTTTATAGCATTTTTCTTCTAACAGTTGAGCACAACTGTTTGATCCATCATTTTCAAGAAAGATATTATAAAGATGATCAATAATATGATGAAACCTTAATTCCATTTTTATGTAGTTTTCTTTTACAAACAAAACTAGTGATAAAACAAGAAACTAAAGGATTCGATTGCAAGATCTAAAGATATACCTTCATGCACTCACCTCCTCGGCAACGGCACCAGAAAAGAGCTTGATGTCTACTATGCAACTTTAATCTTGTAGACACGTGTTGGGCCTCCAAGCGCAGAGGTTTGTAGGACAGTAGCAATTTTTCCTCAAGTGGAAGACCTAAGGTTTATCAATTCGTGGGAGGCATAGGATGAAGATAGTCTCTCTCAAGCAACCCCGCAATCAAATACAAGAAATATCTTGTGTCCCCAACACACCCGATACAATAGCAAATTGTATAGGTGCACTAGTTTGGCAAAGAGATGGTGATAAAAGTGTAGTATGGATAGTGGATATGAGTTTTTGTAGTGCGAACAATAAAAAACAGCAAGGTAGTAAATGATAAAACGGAGCACAAACAATATTGCAATAGTGGAAAATGAGGCCTAGGGTGCATACTTTCACTAGTGCAATCTCTCAACAATTCTAACATACTTGGATCATATGATTATCCCTCAAAGTGTAATAAAGAATCACTCCCAAGTTCCTATTAGCGGAGAACAAAAGATAGAAATTTTTTGTAGGGTACGAAACCACCTCAAAGCTATTCTTTCCGATCGATCTATCCTAGAGTTCGTACAAAAATAACAGCAAGCTATTCTTTCCGATCGATCTAATCAAGAGTTCATACTAAAATAACATAATATGATACATATCAACCAACTTTAATGTCACCTAGATACCCCAATGTCACCGCGAGTACCCGTGAGTTAATTATACGATATGTATCAAATAATTTAAGATTCATAATACTCAATCCACACAAATAACTACAAGGGGACCCCAAAGTTTCTATCGGAGAAAAGATAATAAAAACGTGCATCAACCCCTATGCATAGATTACCCCAAAGTCAACGCGAGAATCCGCAAGTTGAGTGCCATAACATATATCAAGTGAATCAAAATAATAACCCATTGTCACCACGGGTATTCATATGCAAGACATGTATCATGTGTTCTCAGATCTGAACATTCAATCCAACAAGACAAAACTTCAAAGGGTAAAGACTCAATTCATCACAACAATAGTAGATAGGGGAGAAACATCATATGATCCATCTATGTTAACAAAGCCCACGATACATCAAGATTGTGACATCTCAAGATCGCACGAGAGAGATTAAACACATAGCTACTGGTACAAACCCTCAGCCCCGAGGGTGGACTACTCCCTCCTCATCGTGGTGGCCACCGGGATGATGAAGATGGCCACCGGGATGATCTCCCTGAGGGAGTCCTGGATTAGGGGGTCCTCGGACAGCTGGACTATATACATGGGCTGCACTATTGGGCTACAAAGATACAAGATAGAAGACTTTGTCCCGTGTCTGGATGGGACTGTCCTTTATGTGGAAGGCAAGCTTGGCAATTTGAATATGTAGTTTCCTTTCTCTGTAACCGACCTTGTGTAACCCTAGCCCCCTCCGGTGTCTATATAAACCGGAGGGTTTAGTCCATAGGACAAGAACAATCATAATCATATGCTAGCTTCTAGGGATTAGCCATTACGATCTTGTGGTAGATCAACTCTTGTAATACTCATATCATCAAGATCAATCAAGCAGGAAGTAGGGTATTACCTCCATAAAGAGGGCCTGAACCTGGGTAAACATCGTGTCCCCCGCCTCCTGTTACCATTAGCCTTAGACGCACAGTTCGGGACCCCCTACCCAAGATCCGCTGGTTTTGACACCGACATTGGTGCTTTCATTGAGAGTTCCACTGTGACGTTGAAGATAGGATTGATTGCTCGCCTTGTTATCAAGGACGACATCACCTCCGGGGGAGCCCTGGCCTCAGGCAAAACCCTCCCGCTGGGCGGCTTCATCATGACCGCTCATTCGGTCGTCGGGCCGAAGATGACCTCCTGGGTCATCGAAAATCGCCTCCACGTCAGCTCGGAATACTCAAAGCAGATGGATTCGACGGAGTTATCGTCCTTAAATGAACTCCTAGATCGCATCGCTGCCTTGGGAGTCGCTACGGACTATGATCGGATTGGGCTTAAACCCAATCAGAGAGAGATTGAATCTCCGCTGATCACCCACCAGATAGCGGTAGTGGAGGAGCAATGCAATAACTCTTCCCCTATATTGAGGACGAACTATGTCCAGATTTCCGAGCTCACCGAGCTGGATACCCGCTCGCGGGAAGACATGCCCCGTACTCCGAACCTAGAGTCGGGTTGTGGGCCGGAAAAATTGGTCGATATCCCGGAGTCCGAACTGTTAAGCTCGGAAACTCATCAAACTCCGGATCCCGGATTGGGCCAGGGTTCAGACTTAAATCCACCCACCCACCCAAATACAAGCGATCTTACCCACATCAGACAGCAGTTCCAAGAGACGGTCCATCACTTTTGGGCCAGATTCCTCCTTGTCAAGAACAAGGTCAAGGACTGCCATGATGAAGACGCAATCTCAATATTTTGCAAAAATTGCACAGACGAGGGAATCCTCAACGCCATAAATCTCCGTCACGTATCACACTTCGTTGACTTGGCAACCATAGTACAGAAGTACTGCACGATGGAAAGTGCCTGGAAAACTCAGGCAGCCCCTTGGGAGCCATCGATTTCCACTAAACCCCTCGTCCGGACAAAAAGGGTGTACCCTCGTAGGTTGCCCGATCCAATAACCAAAAAATCGAAACCTATTACAGGGCGCGAAACCGTTCTGGAGGGATGGCTCCACATGCCATGCAAAATACAGATCACACCAGATACCATACCAACCCACAACCTTAGAGCATGTTGGATACTTCGGCAAGTGGCCAAGAGCGGCGAGGATATCCTCATCAAAAATATCACAGAGCAACATCCCATGGAAAACAACAACCCTACAATGTTGACAGTATTCAAGACTTCCACCTCAAACAATAGGCACAAAAGGGCACTCCACGGCCTCGCTGAAGTCTGCCAAGTTGCAACAATAAACCCCTGGAATGATACAGCCATAATTTTCAATGCCAGTGACGGACCACAATTCAGAACAGTCCGGGCACCAGCAGCATTAGTCCTCAGTCCAATTGTGGATGGCTTTCGGCTTACCAAAGTACTCATGGACAGCGGTAGCGGACTAAACCTCATTTACGAGGAAACTCTCAACAAAATGGAAATAGACAGGAGCCACATTGAGCAAAGCAGCACGACCTTCCGAGGAATTATTCCCAGTCGAGAGGCACGATGTGCGGTAAAAATCACACTCGATGTGGTATTCGGCACACCAGAGAATTATCTGTCCGAAGAGATAACCTTTCAAGTGGCCCCTTTCAATAGTGGATATCACGCCTTGTTAGGGCGAGATGCATTTGCAAGCTTCCAATCTATACCCCATCATTGGTACATGAATCTCAAGATGCCCGGGCCCAATGGAATCATCACTCTTGCTAGTAATCCGGACATAGCACTCCACGCCGAAAACAAAACCACCGCCTTGGCCCTCGAGGCATTGTCTGAAGCCCTTGCGGCCAAATAACTAACTGCATTACGCTCCACGGTGGATAGGGATGACGTGATACTCGGTAAGCGATCCAAATCCACCTCATTTAAACCAGCAGACGAAATAGTCAAATTCCAAGTCCATCCAATGGACCCCGTGAAGACAGCATCCATCGAGGCACAACTGGACCCCACGATTAACGCCGCACTGCGGATGTTCCTACGCGAAAACTGGGACATCTTCGCGTGGCACCCTTTTGATATGCCAAGGATCCCACATGGACTAGCTGAACACAGCCTAAACATACTAAAGGGATATAAGCCGGTCAAGCAAACACTACGGCGCTTTTCAGACCCCAAATGACAAGCTATGGGAGATGATCTAGCCAAGTTACTCGAAGCCGGATTCATCAGAGAGATAAAACACCCGTACTGGCTAGCAAACCTAGTGATGGTACCAAAGAAGGATAAATCCTGGCGCCTATGTGTCGATTTCAAAGACCTCAACAAGGCTTGCCCTAAGGATCCCTTCCCTCTCCCCCGCATTGACCAGATTATCGATGCTACGACACGACTCATTGTGTTTCCTCGACGCATACTCCGGATACCATCAAATCAAGATGAAGGAGTCCGATCAAGCCACAACGACATTTATCACCCAATACAGGCCTTTCTGCTTCAACACTATGCCTTTCGGGCTCAAAAACGTCGGCGCCATCTATCAGCGCATGATGCAAACATGCCTGGAGAAACAAGATGGTTCAAGCATACGTGGACGACGTGGTTGTCGGTGTCAAAACCTGCGGATCTCGGGTAGGGGGTCCTGAACTGTGCGTCTAGGCGGATGGTAACAGGAGACAAGGGACACGATGTTTTTACCCAGGTTCGGGCCCTCTCGATGGAGGTAAAACCCTACTCCTGCTTGATTAATATTGATGATATGGGTAGTACAAGAGTGGATCTACCACGAGATCAGAGAGGCTAAACCCTAGAAGCTAGCCTATGGTATGATTGTTGTTCGTCCTATGGACTAAAACTCTCCAGTTTATATAGACACCAGAGAGGGCTAGGGTTACACAGAGTCAGTTACAATGGGAGGAGATCTTCATATCGTATCGCCAAGCTTGCCTTCCACGCCAAGGAAAGTCCCATCCGGACACGGGACGGAGTCTTCAATCTTGTATCTTCATAGTCCAGGAGTCCGGCCAAAGGTCATAGTCCGGCCATCCGGACACTCCCTAATCCAGGACTCCCTCAGTAGCCCCTGAACCAGGCTTCAATGACGACGAGTCCGACGCGCAAGTTGTCTTCGGCATTGCAAGGCGGGTTCCTCCCCCGAATACTTCATAGAAGATGTTGAACACCAGGATAGTGTCCGGCTCTGCAAAATAAGTTCCACATGCCACCATAGAGAGAATAACATTTGCACCAATCTAATCTGCTGACATATTCCGCAGCGTGACATCATGCCACGGCCAGGCTTTTATTCATTTTACCGTTCCACCTCAGCGTGTTTAGTGAGGCGGTTTCCTTGGCATGTCTTGTCAAAGCAGAGATCGTGTCCCCTTATTCCGGGTTTTTCATCAATACGGGCGTGGGTAACCCAACCGTGCCATTAACCACGGCGCTTGGGAGATAAGCGAGTTTTATTAGGCCGGTGGGGGCTCGTAGTTTTGGCCGCCCATATAAGGGGATAAGAATCCGCCCTTTCCATTCACGCCTTCTTCCTCCTTCGCTTATTCGTCCCTGCACGCTCGAGCTCCAACGCCCAAGCCCGCACGTCCCACCTCAACCTTCTCCGATCATGTCCGGAGCGGGAGGTAGATGGATGGCCTCCTTCGTCACGGAGGGGCAAATCAAAAAGCTGAGGAAGGCCGGATACCTGTCTGACGACATCACGCACCGGCTTCCAGATGTGGGGAACTCATCCCCACCCCCAGGCCCCATGAGAGGGTCATTTTTCTTCCCCATTTCCTCCGCGGACTGGGTTTTCCTCTTCACCCGTTCGTCCGGGGGCTCATGTTCTACTATGGCCTGGACTTCCACGATCTGGCTCCGAACTTCGTCCTCAACATCTCGGCGTTCATCGTCGTGTGCGAGGCCTTCCTCTGCATCCAGCCCCACTTCGGCTTATGGTTGAAGACCTTCAATGTCAATTCGAAGGTAGTGGGCGGACGCCAAGCGGAATGCGGAGGTGCCATGGTGGGCCGGATGGCCAACATCCTATGGCTCGAAGGCTCCTTCGTGGAAACAATAAAGGGACGGCAGTCGGGGTGGTTCTACATCACCGAGCCGCGCAATCCCAAATGGGCGGCGGCCCCCGAATTCTGATCCGGCTTCCCCACACGGCTCACCTCCTGGAAAGAGACAAGCCTAACGTGGGGGGATTCGGAAGAGCTGACCGGACTTCAAACCTGCGTCCAAAAGCTGGTGATCAAGAACCTCAAGCTTGTCAACGTAATCCAGGTCATGCTTATCCACCGGATCCTCCCATGCCAACAATGGTCCTTCAAATTGTGGGAGTTCGATCCGGCACGGCACCAAACCATGAGCGGGCTTTTCGACACTTCGTATGAAGATGCCTGGAAGGTGCTGTTTAAGGGTGCTGAGGCACCCGCATCTGCTACCGAAGATCGCGGATTTAGCTCGCGGCGCCAGGCCAGCGAGGTAAGCTACTCTACCCTTTACGGGATTCTCGTCTTTCATAGTCTGACTCCATGTGGGATCTAAACTCCCTCTCTTGTGACAGAACTAGTTGGAGACATCCGGGCAGATGAACTGTCCGGCTCCCTTACCAGAAGACCCAGCGGACGCCCGATTGACAGGGCTGCTGGTTTCGGCACCACACGTGGTGCCGAAGAAGAAGGCCAAGAAGAAGGCCACGGGGACCCGAAAGAGTTCCCGGCGCCTAGTGGTGTCGCATTTGCTCGACAACCCCGACACACCCTCCGCCTCCGAAGACGAGGAGGAAGAAGAAGAAGAAGAAGAAGCCTCTCCCCCTGCAACGGGGGGAGGAAAGAAAAGAAAGGCCGCCCCAACTGGGGAGGCCGGAGGGTCGAAGAAGGGGAAGACCCTTCTGCCGGACTACGCCTCCGATGCCGAAGACAACGGGGAGGAATGGCCATCCAGGGTCAAGCCCCTAGCAAAATCGTAAGCATCCGGATATTCGAATAACTTATGGCGCTTCTCCGTTATTTGGCATTTTCTGACGCCGAATTTAATTATGCAGTCCGCCCAGAGCTCAGCTCGGCGATTCGTCGAGCGGCTCCCTGAATTCGTCGGACGTGAATAGCACTTCGCTTCCGACGGCCTCCTCCCCGCTCCCTATGGACGATGCCGAGGTGGAGTCCCGAAAGGGGATAAACCAGGAGGAGGTGGTCCTGGAGGCGCCGCAAGGCGATCTCCCGGACTCTAGGCCCGAAGGGGGTAAAGCCCCGGAGGGATCTGATTCCGGCCCCGGGCCGGACACTGCTCCGGAACCATCAATGGTTCGAGAGTCCAACAGGCGGTGCCTTCATAAGAAGGGCAAGCCTACGACGCTAGCGACCCCCGTCCATCCGGAGGCGCCGGACAATTTGCTGGAGGTGCTTAACGGCGCCTCCATCGACGAGGAACACCGCACTGTTATGAGTGCGGTGATTCAGAAGGTTCAGTCCGCCAAGAGCGGGCTGAGAGAAGCCTGTACAAGCCTGTTAACAGGCTTTGAGGTATGTGTTAAAAACATATAAAAAATGTTACCGCATAGATAGCAGCCCCTGATGCTCAGTTCAGCGTTCAGAAAGAAAAGCCGAGATGAGGATCTAAAAAGATATACGCAGGAGTCTAATAAAAATATGTCAATATGGGAATGCAGGCTGCACTGCTGACCTCTGCCGCACTGACTGCGGAGGTCAATGCCTTGAAGGAGAATCTCGAGCGGTCCGAGAACGAGCTCGGCCGTGCCAAGAAGCAGCTCGAGGACAAGGAGGGTATGTAAAACCGCATATGAATGTATATAGAAATACTTGGTTGCAAATAATGATAGGACCAACTTAAATGTTGCAGGGGCCACAGCCGAGGCCGTGACCGTGAAGGAGGCGGTCTCCAAGGCTGAAAACAGTGCGGCCCTGGAGCGCACCGAGCGAGAGAAGCAGGAGGCGCGGGTGGCGGAGGTGCGGCAAGAGCTCCAGGCTCTCGTGGAAAAACACGAGAGTTTGGAGCGTGACTCGAAGACTCGAGAGTCTGAGCTCGCCCTGGCTCTTGAGAGTGCCAAAAATGCTAAGGCCGAAGCCCAGAAGGCCCTCTAGGAGATTGAGGCGATGAAGAAGATAGCGGCGGGTAAGGTATTCTTTATGCAAAGCAAGACTATAAAAGTCAATTATCTGCTACTTACCCGAATCCGGAGCTCTCCAGGAGCGTTCGTCGATCTGCCCCGTAGTGTGTCTGATGCCGCCGCATACTACTGAGCCGAAGAGGGGAGCTCGACGGAAAAAGTGTTCTGGTCTCAGTATGCTGAGGCCGAACATCCGGTGCCCCTGAGCGATCAGCTGAAGCAGCTGGTCGAGCTCCACAAGGTGGCCGAACAGGCCATGAAGGGCCTCATAGCTCGGCTGTGGCCTGGAGAAGCCATGCCTGGGAGCTACTTCGGTCTGGTTCGGCGGCTGGTGGACGCGTGTCCGTGGATTGAGGTCGTCAAGCGCTCCGTTTGTATCGAAGGTGCCCGTCGGGCCCTTGCCCGTGCTAAAGTGCACTGGGGCAAGCTGGATGCTAAGAAGCTTTTGACGGACGCGCCACCGCCGGGCAAGGAGTATCGCACGCCCGAGATGTATTATAAGGGCATCCTGAAGGGTGCTCGCCGTATAGCGGACGAATGCTCCAAAGATGTAATTTTTGAGTAGACTCGCATCTGTTATCCTGTACGCTGAAAACTTTGTTCATATGCGTTAAGCAACGCTTGTTAATTTAAAATATTACCTTCTATGCGGCCGTTTATCAAATCTGAGAGATGCAAGTCGTCGGCTTCGACCCCCATGCCACGAGTGCCGGGGTGTTCGGGATAAACCTGAGCGCTCTTGTTCCCATTCTTGGGTCCATCTAGGGAGGCGCTCAGCACAACGAACCAGGCCGTCAGACTTATAGTGCTTTATCACTCTCACTTGGCCATAGAATTCTATAATTTTAAATTTCGGCGAAGCCCCTAGTATTCGGAAGACCGAGTTCGGGGCGCTATCCACGCCTAGGCCGGATAAGTCCGGTTCCTCGCTCTAAGCGGCATAAGTCTTTAAGGACTCGAAAAACCTCGCGAACAGCGACCGGTCTCTCGCACTATCATGACGATCAGTTTTAGCTTTCTCTATTGAGGTGTTAACCCAGCTCAACTGGGGCACAATCGCAGTAGTTCTCCCAACGCTACCTTAGCCAACATTGCGGAACGTAAGGTACCAAAACATGGGAGCCTGGAAAACCCAACTATTGACCAAAGACATGATTCGGAGCCAATGCATATAGTGCTATAAGTTCGGGGTGCCGCACTCATGAGAGTGTTCGGTCTTCTCACACCATGTTATGGGGTGCTTAAGCCCCTGGTGTATTGGCCGTACCAAAGTGTACGGTTGCAGAATGTCATGACTGAACATATTTGTATATATAAAAAATAAATCAGTACAATAATAGATAAGAGTTATGTATTGTTTATTAAAAAAGGGCTGCTGCGAAAGCAGAACGATACAAGTACTGCGATAAGCAAGAGATGGGTTTATTTGACATGTCCCCCTCCAGGGGCAAGCTGCGGGATTTTAAGTAAAACAGGTATTAAGCTCGTTATAGAGACCACCTGGACATTTGACGCGAATTGTTTTCTCCCTGGCTGTTGCATCGTATGTTCGGCGAGTGTGTTGCCGGATAGGCCTTCCGAATAGTTGGGTCCTGAAAGTGTATAAAAAGGAAACGGCGGAATAGGGAGCCCCTTAGTGCGGTTGAGCCGCATTCTCGTCGTGCCGTAGTTGTGCCCCTCCCCTTATGCCCATGGTATCTCTAAGGCGTAATTATGTACGCGTGGTACCGATATCACCATCTGGCGAGGGCTGGGGTTGGGGCCGCACTGCTATGCTTGCTCGGAACGTGCCAGCCGGATTTGTTGTAGGTTACTTCGGGCTCGCTTGACATTGTCCGGACGTTTGACACCTGGGTTGGAGGATTGCCTTGAGAGGCTACTCTGTACTTCCGCCGCCAGGGCCGCCGTGTGCTCCTCCGTTCGGAGAGAGCGTTCGGTGTTTCCATTTACCATGATGACTCCGCGAGGTCCTGGCATCTTGAGCTTGAGGTATGCATAGTGCGGCACCGCATTGAATTTTGCAAATGCGGTTTGTCCGAGCAGGGCGTGATAGCCACTGCAGAATGGGACTATGTCGAAGATTAGCTCTTCGCTTCAGAAATTATCCGGTGATCCGAAGACCACTTCGAGTGTAATCGAGCCTATACAGCTGGCTTCTACACCTGGTATGACGCCTTTAAAGGTTGTCTTTGTGGGTTCAATCCTTGAGGGATCGATACCCATTTTTCACACCGTATCCTGATAAAGCAGGTTCAGGCTGCTGCCACCGTCCATTAGGACTCTGGTGAGGTGAAATCCGTCGATAATTGGGTCTAGGACCAATGCGGCGAATCCGCCGTGACAGATGCTAGTGGGGTGGTCCCTTCGATCAAAAGTGATCGGGCAGGAGGACCATGGGTTGAACTTTGGGGCGACTGGCTCCAACGCATAGACATCCTTGAGAGCACGCTTCCGCTCCCTTTTGGGGATGTGGGTTGCGTATATCATGTTCACCGTCCGCACTTGCGGGGGGAATCCCTTCTGTCCTCTGTTGTTCGGCGGCCGGGGCTCCTCCTCGTCATCTCTACGCAGCCCCTTGTCTCTGGTTTTGGCACTTAACTTGCCTGCCTGCTTGAACACCCAACAATCCCTGTTGGTGTGGTTGGCTGGTTGTTCGGGGGTGCCATGTATCTGGCACGAGCGGTCGAGTATCCGGTCTAAGTTGGATGGGCTCGGAGGGTTTCTTTTGAATGGCTTCTTCCGCTGACCGGGTTTAGAGCCTCTGAATCCGGCGTTGACTGCCGTATCCTCAGTATTGTCGCCGTTAATGCAGCGCTTGTGTTTGTTGCAACGTGACCGACCATTATTGTCCTTGGTATCCGAATTACTAGGGCTCTTGGTTATGTTATTGCTACGAGCCAGCTAGCTGTCTTCGCCCGCGAAGAAGCGGGTCATGAGTGTCGTGAGGGCTGCCATATATTTTGGCTTTTCCTGTCCTAGGTGGCGGGCAAGCCATTCATCTCGGATGTTGTGCCTGAAGGCAGCAAGGGCCTCGGCGTCCGGACAGTCGACTATTTGATTTTTCTTAGTTAGGAACCGTGTCCAGAATTGCTTGGCCGATTCCTCTGGCTGCTGGATTATGTGGCTTAGGTCATCGGTGTCTGGTGGTCGCACATAAGTGCCCTGGAAGTTGTCAAGGAATGCGGATTCCAGGTCCTCCCAACAACTAATTGACTCTGCTGGCAGGTTGTTAAGCCAATGTTGAGCTGGTCCTTGAAACTTGAGCGGGAGGTATTTGATGGCATGTACATCATCACCACGGGCCATGTGGATATGAAGGAGATAATTCTCGATCCAAACCGCAGGATCTGTTGTGCCATCATATGATTCAATGTTCACGGGTTTAAAACCCTCGGGGATTTGATGATCCATTACTTCGTCTGTGAAGCATAGTGGGTGTGTGGCGCCCCTGTATTGGGCTATATCACGATGCAGCTCAGATGAGCTTGGTCTGTTGTATTCGGCCTGGCTGTACTTATCTTGTCCGGCGTGACGGCTAGCGTCACGTGAAGCGGGGCGCCCATGCGATCCGTAGATCGATCTTGCATGCCTTGCCTTGTTCTCCAATATGTCTCGCAGGTCGGTTGCGTCTCCCCGTACTCTGGTATGTTTTGAGCGGTGCCGGGGTGCGGCTTGGGTCGAGGGCCTGAAGGCCTCTCTGTCGCGGCCACGGGGTGGCCGATCGGGCGCCTCGTATGCTGGTGATGTAGGTTTAGTTACTTCCTCCTCAAGTTGGGGTAGCAGCCTGCGCTTTGGGTAGCTCTTGGAGGGGCGCTCGAGTTTATACTCTTCGGCCGCCAGGACTTCGGTCCATCTGTCGGCTAGCAAGTCTTGGTCAGCTCTAAGCTGCTGCTGTTTTTTCTTGAGGCTGCTTGCCATGGCCATAAGCCTGCGTTTGAAACGCTCTTGTTCGACGGGATCCTCTGGCACGACGAATTCGTCGTCGTCGAGGCTTGCCTCGTCTTCAAAGGGAGGCATATAGTTGTCGTCCTCAACCTCTCTGTCGACCGCTCTCTCATGAGGGCTGGCTCCTTCGTCCTCCTGCACTGAGTCCTGCTACAGGGGGTTATCTTCGGCACTGTCCGACGTGTTGTTATCTCCGGTGCCGGAATCGCCGTTTTTGCTTTGGTGGGACTTAGAGCGGCACCGCTGACGTCGGCGCTTGGGTTGCTTCTTGGAGGGGTCATCCTCCCTTTTTTCCTCGCCATCCCCTGCTTTGGGGTGTCCACCATGTATATGTCGTATGATGAGGTGGCTTTCCAGTTCCCTATAGGTGTTGGTTCTTGGTCGTCTCCTTCATCGGCATCCATATCGTCGATGTCTTCGGAGTCAAAGTCGAGCATGTCGGTTAAATCGTCGACAGTTGCTACGAAGTGGGTGGTGGGTGGGCCTCGAATTTCTTCGTCGCCCGTATCCCAACCATGCTAACCATAGTTCGGCCAGGGCTCTCCTGACAAAGAGATAGACTTTAGTGAATTCAGGATATCGCCAAAGGGCGAGTGCTGAAAGATGTCCGCTGCAGTGAACTCCATGATCGGAGCCCAATTGGGTTCGATCGGAAGGGGTGCGGAAGATTCGGAGTCCGGAACGGAGTCCGACATCTTGGAGTCACGGGCCTTGCAAAGGACTAGGCTGGTATTCGGCTCTATCGCCGTAGTGATTGCGGCTCCTGGGGTGGCGTCCAACCGTTCACCCCCGACTAGCGCAGTCAGCTCCGAGCTAATGGTCGGAGCGGGCACCTGAGCGACGCTTTGGGCACTGTCTGGCGGCAGAGCTATATCATGCCCATCGTAACAGTGCGGTGTGCTCGGCCGTGGCTCGAATCCGTCGAAGATCAAGTCCCCGCGGATGTCGGCCATGTAGTTTAAACTTCCGAACCTGACCTGATGGCTAGGGGCGTAGCTTTCGATCTGCTCCAGATGGCCAAGTGAGTTGCCCCGCAGTGCGAAGCCGCCGAATACAAAGATCTGTCCGGGGAGAAAAGTCTCACCCTGGACCACGCCGTGATTGATGATCGAAGAAGCCATCGGGCCTAAAGGCGACGACACAGAGGAACTCTCAATGAAAGCACCAATGTCGGTGTCAAAACCGGCGGATCTCGGGTAGGGGGTCCTGAACTGTGCATCTAGGCGGATGGTAAAAGGAGACAAGGGACACGATGTTTTTACCCAGGTTCGGGCCCTCTCGATGGAGGTAAAACCCTACTCCTGCTTGATTAATATTGATGATATGGGTAGTACAAGAGTGGATCTACCACGAGATCAGAGAGGCTAAACCCTAGAAGCTAGCCTATGGTATGATTGTTGTTCGTCCTACGGACTAAAACTCTCCGGTTTATGTAGACACCGGAGAGGGCTAGGGTTACACAGAGTCGGTTACAATGGGTGGAGATCTTCATATCGTATCGCCAAGCTTGCCTTCCACGCCAAGGAAAGTCCCATCCGGACACGGGACGGAGTCTTCAATCTTGTATCTTCATAGTCCGGGAGTCCGACCAAAGGTCATAGTCCGACCATCCGGACACCCCATAATCCAGGACTCCCTTAGTGGTCATCAAGAATAGGCACGTCGAGTCATTAATAGACGATCTGCGTCTCACATTTGACAACCTCCGTACATATGACATCAAGCTCAATCCAGAAAAGTGTGTTTTCAGCGTTCCTGCTGGAAAACTGTTGGGATTCATCATTTCCCATAGAGGAATCGAGGCAAACCCAGCCAAAATCCGGGCTTTGTCATAATTGGCTACACCAACAGACCTTAAACAGGTCCAAAAATTGGTCGGATGTGCGGCAGCTTTAAGCCGCTTTATGTCCAGATTAGGAGAAAAAGCATTGCCACTCTACCGCCTCCTCCGACGTATCGAACACTTCGAGTGGACGGATCTGCAACAGCCAGATTGGAAGAAATCGAGGCTCTTTTAGCGAGCAACCCAATCATGGCCACACCAAACGTCGGCGAACCCATGTTATTATACATATTGGCAATGCACCAGGTCGTGAGTGCGGTACTCATCATCGAACGAAAGGAGGACGAACACAAATTCCCGCTTCAAAAGCCGGTATACTATGTATCCACTATCCTCACACCATGCAAATATCGGTACCTTCATTACCAAAAAATAGCATACACGGTCTTCATGGCATCCTGGAAACTACAACACTACTTTCAAGAGTGTTCGATCACGGTGGCCTACGAAGTACCACTCAGTGATATAATAAACAACCGCAATGCCACGGGATGGATTGTGAAGTGGGCCATTGAGCTCCTTCCATTTGACATAACATACAAACCACGCCGGGCCATTAAATCCCAAGTGCTGGCAGACTTCATTGCCGAATGGACATAGGTCGAACTCCCTAAAGAGTACGGCACATACTCCAATTGGATCATGCACTTCGACAGCTCCAAAATGTTGGCAGGTTTGGGAGCAGGTGTTGTCCTAACATCCCCTACTGGAGATACAACCCAATACGTACTCCAAATATTATACACAGACTCCAACAATGCAACCGAATATGAGGCTCTGTTGCATGGTCTTCGGATGGCCGTCTCCATGGGAATTCAGCGCCTAGAAGTACGTGGGGATTCAAACCTTGCAATATCTCAAATAAATGGAGACTTCAATGCCAAAGATCCGAAAATGGCAGCTTACCGTAATGCCGTTCTTCAAATGTCAGCTTGGTTCGAGGGGCTTGAGTTTCATCATATGGTTCGAGAAAACAATCAAGCGGCGGATGTCCTTGCCCGCATCGGCGCTAAGCGCAACCCTGTCCCACCTAACATCTTTCTGGAAAGGCTCTTCAAGCCATCCGTGGTGTGGCAAGGGGAGACCGGCAACACCAATCCGGATCCGACCACAACCCCAGATTCCGAACACACTGACATCATCGAGGGCTCTGCCACCGAAATAACAGCATCGGCCCATCTTATTATGACAGTAATCGCCCCATGGACCAAACCCTTCTTGGCCTACCTTAATAGGCGGGAACTCCTAGAGGATCAAAATGGGGCACACTGCATTATCCGGCGCTCGAAAGACTACAAGGTCCATGAAGGAGAACTCTACAAGAAAAGCTCTACTGGAGTACTTCAAAGATGTATCTTCGAGGAGGAAGGGAGGCAGCTCTGGGCTGAAATTCATGCCGGTCTTGGCGGTCACCATGCCGCAGCTCGAGCCCTTGTAAGAAAGGCCTTTCATATAGGATTTTACTGGCCGGCTGCCCGAGCAGACGCACAGGACCTTGTCCATTGCGTCGGATGCCAACTTTTCGCCAACCAAAGCCATACGCCACCCACTGCTCTTCAAACAATCCCCATCACTTGGCCTTTTGCTGTCTGGGGGCTTGATATGGTTGGACCCCTTAAAGGAGGAAGCCATAAGAAAAACTACTTGTTGGTCATGGTGGATAAATTCACTAAATGGATAGAGGCCAAACTAGTTAAAACGGTCGAATTAGGACCAGTGATAGACTTCATATCTGGTGTTGTGCACCGTTACGGTGTTCCCCACAACATCATCACTGATAATGGCTCCAATTTCACAGTCGATAAGGTGAAAACCTGGTGCGGTAATCTGGGCATCAAGCTCGATTACGCCTCCGTCTATCACCCACAAACCAATGGTCAGGTCGAACACGCTAACGGTCTCATTATGAGCGGCATTAAACCCAGGTTAGTGCGGTATTTGAAAGAATCAGACACGCACTTGGTTGAGGAGCTCGACTCCGAACTCTGGGGGCTGCGGACCACGCCAAATCATACTACCGGATACACACCCTTCTTCATGGTGTATGGCGCAGAGGCTGTGTTGCCCTGCGATATTATTCATGACTCACCTCGAGTGCGCATGTATGAAGAGAGAGAGGTTGAGCTTGATCGGCAGGACAATTTAGATGCCCTGGAAGAGAAGCGTGACGTCGCAAAAGCCCGTTCCGCTTTTATCAGCAACATGCTCGCAAATGTCAAAGCAGAGAAGTACGGGCCAAGACTTACAATATTGGCGAACTTGTTCTACGCCTACCGGAGAAGAAAAAGGAAAAACTCAAGCCCAAATGGGAGGGTCCCTTCATCATTGACAAAGTTCTCACCGGTGGAGCGTACTGCCTGCGTGATGCATCAGATAATCGAATCAAGCCGAACCCATGGAACGCGGCCAGATTCCAAAGATTCTACGCCTAGCGCCGAACTCTTTGTTCGTCTCCTTCCCCTTTTTGATTTCTAATTATTTATTTTTTAGCTCTCTTTTTGCTTTTTCTTTTATAGCTTTAAAGCTTTCGTGTGGTTAGACCACGACACACTCATATTCAAGTGTGTACGTCCATTTATACCTGGGGGCTTATTTTACAGAAGCTTCTCATAATTATTTTCAGAGCATCAAGCTCACTGCATATGCATCTTTTCTCCATATGTACCTTTTCTCCGCCATTATATGCATCGATATGACTTAAGTTTTGGCCAAGTTGGGTTGCCTGGCTCTTGTGCTTATGCCCTACACTCCCGTTAGTTCGGCTAGGGCATAAAGGGAGCACCTCTGTGATTGTTACTGCCGGGTAATCCAGATGTGTACCTCAAACTGGGTGAAGCCGAAAGCTAGCGTTCTTAAGGAAATATTCGGTCGGTGGACTAAAGATGCTTTTACTCATTACACCATGAACCCCCAGATGTTACATATACTGTGACTTTTTGATCACAGTTCGGACATGCACGTTAATGCATGCGTACCTAGGGAAAGGAACCCTTAACGCAACTATTCTCTCTGGAAGATGTTTCTTCCTATCATAATGTAACATAACATAGCTAGTTGGGTACTCATCTGTTCAAGCAACTATGACCCCTACGCCTGGTTTCCACGCGTACCCCGGTTTATATTACTGAGCGGGTATTCGGAAACACTCCGGACTGTCGGGTCCGGAGGCCGAAGTGAAAAGGTCCGCCATGACAAATGTTTTACAATCTGGCTAGGGACAAACTTGTCCATTGAAGTACATAGTCACTTGGGATCAAAAGCTTCTTCTTCTATGCCATCCAACATGTTGTCTAGCCTAGAATCCTGCTGAGAATACTTTGCAGCTAATTTTACATGGTCATAGACTAGACTAACTGGAATTTCTTTCCCATCTGACCCTAGAGGTCCTACCCGGGCCATATGATTCGGATCGAGCTTGGTATACCGTGTTTTCACCATGGCCCAAGCTTCTCACGCACCTTATCGACATGCCGATATCTTCCATAATCGGAAACGCCGCCGTGCTCCCTTGAATAGCTGTACAAGATCCTCCATACTTCCTGGTAGGGAGGCAGATGGCCATAAGGCTTTGGCGACACTCCACATTGCCTGTCGAGCTTGCTCGTGTAGTTGCGACAGCTCTTGTAGCAGATCGCCTGAGGATCCGGGCATCTCCTCTTCGGGACGGCCAGTCAGCATACCTACAGACATAACTCTGTCACTTCCTTCCCTCGCCGAACTATGCAGAGGTAAGTTTGAACACATATTAAATATACTGCCTCGCAGCCTCTTATTTTCCTTCACGGAGTCAGCCAGCTGGGCCCGAACATCTTTCAATTCTTCGCTCAGCTGAGTATTGGAATCTTGGAGTTGATTTTTCTCTGCCCTGACCCGTGTAAGTATACGCTCGCCTGCGGCGAGCTGCCTTTCAGGCTTTTGTGCACCCACTTGTGGGACTTCTGGTATTTCTCCTGGATTATCTAGCGATACTATCATCAGATATGCAACTGTGTTAACATTACTAGTACATATGATTATGTTTTTTCTCGATAGAGGGACACATTACCAGTTGAGGCCTTCTTGGATTCCTCTAGCTCGACAATTACATGCCCCTCTCCGAGGAGGAAGTGAGCCTCGTCATTGAAGAATTTACCGTGCCCAAGGATCCAGTCAAGCAGGAACACTTCAAGCGCCGGCTTATAGCCACTGTAAAGAGACTGAAGAAAAAATAGTAGCAGCTTCAAGCTGATCAAGATCTGCTCACTAATAGATGGACTGAGGTCCTGGCAGCCGAGGAATACGGACTCGAACACCCAAACAAAAGTTACCCGAAGCGCAAGTTGTTACCTGAACTCGAGGACGAGGCACTAGAGCCCACACTACCAGCGCACAATGCGGCTGACCGACCACCGCGTGGTCGAGATAAAGTGGCATACCAGTCCGAACACCAGCTCACACCTCGTCGCTGAACAAATAGAAACACAAAAGCTCAGGGACATACACATGACCTACGGCACGACTTAGAAAAGAGAGCAGGTCAGCCCAGATCGATCTACGGATCACGGGGGCGTGCCCCAGCACGCGACGACGGCCGCCACGCCGGATACAACAAATACCAACCTGTCCGGGCCGAGTACCGCAGACCAGCTCCATCCAAACTGTGTCGCGACGTAGCCCGACATAGAGGCGCCACACACCCCCTATGCTTCACCGATGAAGTAATGGAACATGAGTTCCCAGAAGGGTTTAAACTCGTAGGCATCAAATCATATGATGGGACAACAAATCCTGCGGTGTGGATCAAAGACTTCCTTCTCCACATTCATATGGCCCACGGTGATGATCTCCATGCCATCAAGTACCTACCGCTAAAACTCAAGGGACCAGCTCGGCACTGGTTGAACAGTCTGCCCGAAAACTCCATTGGCAGTTGGGAGAACCTGGAAGATGCATTCCTTGACAACTTTCAGGGTATTTATGTACGAGCTCCGGATGCTGATGACATAAGTCATATAACACAACAGCCCGGAGAGTCAGCCAGGAAATTCTGGACTCAGTTCTTAACTAAAAATAACCAAATCATCGACTGTCCAGATGCCAAAGCCCTAGCGGCCTTTAAGCATAATATCCAGGATGAATGGCTCGCCCGACACCTCGGACAAGAGAAGCCGAGATCCATGGCAGCCCTTACAAAGCTTATGACCCGCTTCTATGCAGGCGAGGACAGCTGGCTAGCTCATAGCAACAGCACCTCAAGTAAATCTGGAACTTCTAAATCCAGATATGACAATGCCAAGCCTCGATGCAGCAAACACAAACATCAAAACAACGGCGATAGCACCGAAGACACAGCTGTCAATGCTGGATTCAGCTGCTATAAGACTGGTCAAAGGAAGAAACAATTCAAAAGAAACAATCTGGGCACGTCCAGTTTGGACCGCATACTCGACCGTCCATGTCAAATTCACGGCACCCCAGGTACACCAGCTAATCATACTAACAGAGAATGCTGGGTCTTCAAACAGGCTGGCAAGTCAAATGCCGAAAGCAAGGAGAAGGGGTCATAAAGCAATGACGATGACAAGGAGCCCCGGCCACCAAAGATAGGAGGGCAAAAGAAGTTTCCTCCGCAAATTAAAATAGTGAATATGATATACGCAACCCACATTCCCAAGCGGGGGCGGAGGCGCGCACTTAGGGACGTCTACGCGATGGAGCCAGTCGCCCCAAAGTACAACCCATGGTCGTCTGGCTTGATCACCTTTGATCGCAAGGATCATCCGACCAGTATCCGTCACGGCGACTCAGCCGCACTGGTCCTTAACCCAATAATCGATGGATTCCACCTCACGTGAGTCCTTATGGATGGAGGCAGCAACCTGAACCTGCTTTATCAGGATATAGTTCACAAGATGGGTACAGATCCTTCAAGGATCAAACCCACTAAAACCACCTTTAAAGGCGTCATACCAAGTGTTGAGGCCTGTTGTACAGGCTCAATCACTCTGGAAGTGGTCTTCGGATCCCCGGATAATTTCCGTAACAAAGAGTTAATCTTTGATATCGTCTCTTTTCGCAGCGGCTATCAGCACTACTCAGATGAACCACATTTGCTCGATTCAATGTGGTGCCACACTACGCTTATCTTAAGCTTAAGATGCCCGGTCCATATGGCGTCATAATAGTCAATGGAAACACTGAGCGCTCCCTCCATACTGAAAAGCACACCGCCGCCCTAGCAGTAGAAGCATAGAGCGGCCTCTTTCAATCGAACATTCATTCAACAGCCAAGCTCTCGGACACTGTTAAAAGAGTCCGAACTACCTCGCGGCCGGATAACCCAGCTCATCAAGAGCTCAACTAACCACTTCGGTGATAGACGGAGGCACGGCTAGGTTATGTCCCACAATACGGCTCAACCGCTCGAGGACACACAAACATTTTTTGTATTTTCTTTCAGGTTCACTTTTGTCTAGGCCATCACTGGCGACCTGGCGACCAGACCTATGAAGGGACGAACACACCACGGAGGGAAACAGCTCGAACGCACAAGGGAATCCCTAGATATTCCCCTTGACGATCATCCTACTATTCTCCGGATCCGCACACAGCCCCCCTGGTCTCAGCAGGTTCTGAAGTCATATTTCTTTTTATCGCACTACTTGTACTCATACGCTTTGACGTATTATTCAATTACAATCTGCGGCTTTATATGACGTTCACTTGCTATTCTTCCTTATTGATATTTTTTTCAAAAAGTAGCCGTACACTCTGGTACGCCTTAATATGCCAGGGGCTTCGTTGTACCCATAATACGGCAAGAAAGTCCGTACACCTTCACGGTCGTTCGGCACCCCAAACTTATAGCATTATATGCATCGGCTCCGAATTATGTCTTGGGTCAATAGTTGGGTTGCCCGGCTCCTGTGCTTGCTACCCTATGTTCTGCTATATCGGCTAGGGTAGTAAAGGGAGAACTACTGCGATTGTGTCCCGGTTCTTCTGGACGAGCACCTTAGTAGAGAAAGCCGAAAACTGACTGTCATGATGCGGCGAGAGTTGGTAAGCTTCTCGAGAGGTTACAAAATCTTTAAAGATTTCTTCCGCACTATGCAATAACTAATGCAGCGTGCGATGGATCGGGTTTTTTTTTCCGATCAGGTGCTTATAGAGCCCCTAGCTCGGTCTTCCGAACACTAGGGGCTGTGCCTACCTTTCTTTTGTGAAGCTTCTATGGCTAAGTGAGGGTGATAAGGACTTATAGTCCGATTGCCTGGTTCGTTGCGCTGAACACCTCCTTAAAGGACCCAAAATTGGGGTAAACAGTGTTTAGATTTATCCCGAACATCCCCGTACTTCCTACGTGGGGGCAGAAGCCGACGACTAGCCAACTCTCAGAATTAATATAAATAACAGCCGCAGAGGAGGTAAAATTTATAAAAAATAACAAGAATTATATTGCATAACGACCTTGTTCAACATTACAACACATGATAACATGAATGTATTCATGAGAATATAATATCCTTAGCACATTGCTCTGCCACAAGGCGGGATCCCTCCAGGACACTGTCATAACACAACTCGGGCTTGCGGTGTTCCTTCCCCGCAGGCGGTCCTTCAGTCATCAGCTTCACAGCATCCATCTTTGCCTAGTGTACCTTGGTGCACGCAAACGCCATTCGCGCACCTTCAATACGGGCCGACCGCTTGATGACGTCAAGTCAAGGGCAGGCACTAACCAGTCGCCTCACGAGTCTAAAGTAGCTGCTGGGAATCGCCTCGGCAGGCCATAGACGGATAATTAAATCCTTCATGGCTAGTTTGTCCGCCCTATGCAGCTCAACCAGCTATTTCAATTGATCTCTAAAGGGCGCTGGATGTTCTGGCGCAAGATATTGCGACCGGAACAGCTTCTCCATAGAGCTCCCCTCTTCGGCTCGATGGAATTGTGCGGCATCAGATATGCTACACGGCAGATCCGCAAACACCCCTGGAGAATTCCGAATTCAGGTTAGTAACAGGAATCTTTCCTTCACATACTTGCTTTGCATAGAAAAAGCCTTACCCGCCGTGATCTTTTTGGCCTCCTGGATTTCCTGGAAGGCGCCTTGGGCTTCGCCCTAGGCATCGCGTGCGGCTTGATGAGCCTTCATGAGTTCAGATTCTTTATCCGTCAAACTCTGCTCCAAGGTCTCGCACCTCTTCACGGCCTCTTGGAGTTCTTGCTGAACTTGCCTTGACCCCGGCCTCGCGTTTTTCACGAGTGGCCTGCTCCTTGGCTGCCTTCTTCTCAGCTTCAGCCACTGCCTTCTTAAGAGCCTCGACTTCGGACGTTGCTCTTGGTACACATCACGACATTTTTTCGTCACAATCAATCATTGATATGTACTGAATACAAACAAGGTTTTACATACCTTGGTTATCCTCCAACTGCTTCTTCACTTGGCTGAGCTCTTCTTCGGCCCGCTCCAGACGTTGCTTCAGTCCGGAGACTTCCACAGTATGAGAGGTGGCAGTCAATGAAGACGCCTGCTTATTCAAAAAAAGGTATTGCATGGTAAGTCTCCTACGAGCATATAATTGATCCTCTGTCCGGCTTTTCTTTCCGAACACGAACAGTGTATCGGGGGCTACTATCTATACTATGACACTCTTTAAACCTCACCACTTACCTCAAAGCCCGTTATAAGGCTGGTGCAGGCTTCAGTCAGCCCACTTTCAGCAGACTGAATCTTCTCAATCACCGCACCCATAAGGGCACGATGTTCTTCAATGATGGAAGCGTTCTTCAGTGCTGCCAATAAGGTATCCGGCACCTCTGGCTGGAGAGAGGTCACCGGTGGAACAGGCGCACTCCCTTCTGTTGAAGAAGGTTTCCTGCCTGATTCTGGAGCCATGTTGGTCTCCGGAACTATGTCCAGCTGGGGGCCGAATTCAAGCTGACCCCCGCCGTCAATATCCATGGGGGTCTCCTCCCCCATGTGTTCGGCTACCGAGGTTTGACCCTCTGGCGCCGCCTTGATGGTCTCCCCAGCTCCTCCTTGGCCCGGGCCCTGTTGGGATGACACCTCGGTGTTGCCCACGTGTTTGGGGAAGGAGGCCATCAGGGGAGTCCCACTGTCCATCGCGTCTGAGCCAAGTGAATCCTCCGATGAGGATTGCTCGACGCGGGACCTGGCCGGACTGCAAGATGCATGACTCAATACGTCAACACTGTGCGATAGTGAGTCCGGATATACGAATGTGTCCAGATTTTATGTACTCACGATTTAACCAGGGGCTAGACCCTGGGACACCACTCTGGGCTGCTGTCGGTGGCGGTGGTGAATTCGTCTGGAAAGGAGGCTTTCCCCCTCTTAGACGATTTGGCCTCCAAGCACGTGGAGGTCGTCCTCTTCTTTCTCCCCCTTGCTGGGGGGGATTGGCTTTCCTCCTCCTCTTCCTCGTCCTCTTCGGAGGAGGAGCGGGTCTCCGAGTCTTCGGACACTATGTCCGAAGTACCCTTGCTACGAAGGCTGCCCCTGGTCTCTTTGGCGTCCTTCTCGGCCTTCTTCTTCGGCACCGGGACCAGCATCTTCATCAGAAGTGCGCTGGCTTGTTCTTCTGGCAGCAGGGCCGGACAGTAGATCCACTCTGCCTTCTTCATCTAGCCCTAGGAGAATAATTGGAGAATATATTAGGCATTTCCCTCAGAGTACGCAGATACAACGTACATCTTTCCAAGATATAAAAACTTACCGAACTTGCGGGACGGGACAATTTGTACCCATGGTCCTCGGCTGAGTCCGGCCACAATTTGCCGGACTTGAAGAGCACCTTCCAGATGTCTTTGTGCGTTGAGCCGAAGAACTCCAGTAGGGTCTAGTGCTTGGCCGGGTCAAATTCCTATAAATTGCAAGCTCTGCGTTGGCATGGGAGAGTCCGGTGAACTAACATCACCTGGACTACGTCGACAAGTTTGATGTTCTTGTCTTCCATGACCTTGATACGTGCCTGGAGCACCGCCAGCTCATCTCACAAAGACCAGTCCAGGCCCTTCTCGGGCCAGGACGTAAGCCGCAATGGGGCTCCGGATCGGAATCCGGGAGCTGCGGCCCATTTTGTGCCGTGTGGCTCAGTGACATAAAACCACTATTGTTGCCACCCTTTGACGGAATTATTGAAGGTACCTGATGGCCATGTGACATTAGGCATCTTGCTCACCATGGCGCCTCTGCACTCGGCGTGCTCGCCGCTCACCACCTTGGGCTTCACATTGAAAATCTTCAACCACAATCCGAAGTGTGGAGAGATGCAGAGAAAGGCCTCGCACACGATGATGAATGTCGAGATGTTGAGGAAGGAATTGGGGGATAGATCATGGAAGTCGATCCCGTAGTAATACATGAGGCCATGAACAAATGGGTGGAGGGGAAACCCCAGCCCGCGGATGAAGTGAGGGAGGAATACAACCCTCTCGTGGGGTTCTGGAGTAGGGACGATCTGTCCTGCCATCGGAAGATGGTGGCCGATCTTCTTGGCCAGATACCAGGCCTCCCGAAGTTTCTTTATATCCTTCACCTGGATAGTGGAGGCCATCCATTTGCCTCCAGCTCCGGATCCGGACATTTTCAGTACACTTTTGTGGGC